>NC_034417.1:5942989-6101946 GCF_002078875.1 Numida meleagris
TCCCTTTCTTCCCTTTCTTCCCTTTCTTCCCTTTCTTCCCTTTCTTCCCTTTCTTCCCTTTCTTCCCTTTCTTCCCTTTCTTCCCTTTCTTCCCTGTGCAGATGTATGCAATGATTTTGTTGGCCTGAGTGGGAAAAATACTGTTATTGGATCAGCTGGTTTTGGTTTCTTGGGATGAGGTGGGCAGGGTTTTTGCTTCAGTTTAAATTTTTGGCAGTTAGTCATAGAAGCTAAAAATGAATAAAAGAAGTGGAGAAGGTAAAGAGTATACAAACTGAAAGGAAGAATAACGGTAAAAATCAAAACTAATTCAAAGACAAACTCTACCAATGATTTTTTTAAATGCTGAGGTGAATTTTAATCTGAATTTATATTTTTATCAAAATTAAATAGATATATATGGATTGCTCTTTTCTTGGACTAATAATAATCTCTGCTAAGAATATTTTTTGGTTCATTTGATTTATTGGAACCTACTTTCTGTGTGTTTTATGGTGTACGTTAAAAAAGCTATTCAGTAGCTTTACTGATTGAGTGTATCTCACATGCAGTTCCTTAACATTATATAGGTAACAGCTCTGCTAACCTGGGCAATTACTGCTAGTCCTGCTGTGAGGTATATATTGCAGTTGCATACCACGTGCCTAGTCTCTGAAGGATCCTAAAGAATCTCCTAAGTTGATATAATTGATCCTCTTTGGCTTCCTGGTCTCAGAATTATTATTATTTTTTTCAGTCAGTAGTTGGACTATTTCTGTATTTTATTAGTCAATAATCAGATATAAGTTGGAAGATGTCATGTGCCTCCAGTTTAACAGCTGCAATTAAATAGCCAAAAAACACACAAAGAGCTTAGTTGGGGAAGTAAGAGCCACTAAAAAGGAAAAGAAAAAAAAGTGTTTTAATTTACTTGAATGTTGCAGAAGAGAGAGGAGTCAGGTTTTACTCTGGCAGTATTTCCCTAACAGAGCATGAAAATTTTCTAAGGTGGCTTAAGCAATTTTGATCTCATTTTGTTGCCAGTGAGACTGTAGACTCAGAGCCAATTGGGTGCTACTCAATGCCAGGAGGGTACCTGAAGTCAAATCTGTTTGCAGAATAATACAGCAATAAATCAGAGTACACGTAGTTACACAGCTTTACCCCCCAGAGTTTTAGCTTGCTGTTTTAATGTTTTGGGGTATTGGAAAGGATCTCTTAAGGTACTGGCTTAGTTGTATTAGATGTGCGTTAAATTCCAGTGGTCTGTTTTATGACTTGGCAGTGGCCTGTGAAAGTAACAACTAAATTATGGTAGTCATTATGGTCTAGCCCACGATGGCCTGGGTTAAGAAGATTCATTTCTATATATTCACCATCCCCTTGATAAAGCTCCCATTTTTATCTTGAATTAAACTGAAACAAGTCCTTCAAAAGTTGAAGACTTTGTCCTCTGGTAAGAATCTTTGCTGTCATCTGGTAGTATGAAATATTTTTTTAGACACGTTTAACCTGTTGCCATTGTAGTGGTTGGTTTTCATGTCTTCACAAAAGAGCACCATTTTAGGTGATTTTGGGGAGGTTAACTATTTGATGAGCTCTTGACCCATGGGCAACATCCCTAAAAAGACACTGCCATTGCAAATATGGATAAGATGTTCCCAGCTGAGTATCAACCTAGATATACATTTTTTTTAAAAGTACAAAGTGACAAGAAATCATTTACAAAAGAGAACTGAATTTGGTATTAATGTAAACAATTTGAACAATGTTGTCTGAAATGCAGAAAAAGTAAGATTATGGATTATGCAGTCTTTAGTTTAAACACAAATTAGGGCTATAGATAACCATCATGATAAATGTAGCATAAGACACCCAAAAAAACCCACACCCAAACTTTTCAGTCAAACTGTATTAGAGTACATTTGAAGGGGAGTAGGAGGGCGTATGGAGGGGTGTTAAGAAAAGGCTCTTCACCAGAGAGTGGTTGGGCACTGGAACAGGCTCCCAAGGGCTGTGGCCGTGGCCCTAAGCTGCTGGAGTTCAAAAAGCTTTTGGACAGCACTCTCAAACGTAGGGATCGAATTTTGAGTGATTCTGTGTGGAGCCAGGAGTTGGACTCAATGATCCTTATGGGTCCCTTCCAACCTGAGATGTTCTCTGATCTATACTTTTTTTTATACTTCTTATGTATGCTTTTTATACTTCTGAAAAAGTGATCTCAGAGAACAGAGTTTAAAAAACTTTAAATAGGAAATAAATGTTTGGTGAAGAAGGAAGAAGGCTTTCTTGTTATTTAACCCTATATTCTGTATCATATTTCCAACATAAGCTTTAAAACATTTAAGTGTAGTTCCCGAAGGCAAAGTAATTGTAGTTTGTACTAATGATACTTAACTCACTTTTTTCTGCTGTCTATTCAGAATCTGAACTCTGCTGCATTATGTATGCTGCAGACAAAGTACTGCAGTTAATTAGGCAGTCTTTTTTAGTGAGAGGCTCAAAACGTACAAATCTATATTTTCCATGTTACCAGGGAAAAATTGTTTCACTAGCTTTATAGTTTTGGAATGAGTAACAATGATAGAATGAGAAGCGATACACTGAAATGATTTGTATTTGGCATAGTCCTCTGCTATCAATGAAATAATTTGGTCATATTCTTTCTTGTTCTTGGACCTATAAAAATGATTGTTACAATGAGATTATTTCTACTTTTGCCATTTCCATGGGTTGCTGGGCTTACCTCCATGTGTCAGCTGTGTTTCACATGGTTTGATAGCTTTGTTAAATAAACGTCAAATCAGTTCAGTCTCAGAGCATCTTTTTTATGTTTAAATGTGTTGACTGCCTAGTTGATGACATAACCAATAACATCTGTAAGACTGCCCTGAGCATTTGCGGCCAGAAAATTGTGTATGAGAAAGTGGATACCAATGCTGAACTGACTTGCTGTATTTCCAGCTTTCCTCTTTCCACCCAGCTTCTTGTGCCAGGAATTCATCTTCTGGCAATGTGTTCTCAGGTAAATGGAGACACCCGTTCACTAATGTTTGTATTATTGTTCTTTGCTGGGAGCCAAATAATAGGGAGAGTCTGTGTTAGTGTTGTTTTAAGCTGATGACCAAGATTTACAATGTTGTTGTCAGTTTGTATTGGAAGGGAGAACAAGTGAAAAAGTAAATTTCTGCAGCACTGAACTAGTTCCATGGGAACAAGGTGTGTCTGGTTTGGTTTGTGTCCAGTATCCGTACTGTAATGGCTGCTAAATGAATCAAAGCAAACTTTTCCCACCCATAACAACCTCTGGTCACTCTGTTGTAAATTCAGTCTCCATGCTTAGGTGCTCTCTGCCTGCTGGCCTGGGGTCTCAGCTTTGTGCACGCTGACAGACCAGTTGGCTGCCTGGCATTACAGATAGATTCCGGGCTCATGCTGCAACCTGCTTTTCAGCAGGGCAAAGTTCTTTTGGATCTCTGCTCTGTCCTGCTACCTGCATTTCTTCAAATACTTGTGTACTGAAGACTCAGCGCTTTTGTTGGACTTGCCTGAAATCAGACAGTAGGTGGTATAGCAGAAGCTCCTCAGGGAGTGGGATTGACTGACGTGGTGCCAGAGGAAGATACTTCCAAACTAGGGCACCCAAGAATGCTTTGTAGCTTGTAGATCTGTGTGTTTTGAGTTACAGTATTGAAAGTTACCACAATAAGCATGAGAAATTCTTGAAAAATTCCACTTAAAATTCAAAACAGCTTAGAAACAGTCACCAGTTCCAGTTTTTTATTGCTGGGAATTAAAGCTATTTAGCAAACAAAAGAAGCAGTTACAATTCTATTTCAATTTTGGATTATCCTGAGATACAGTGCTGTTTTTCTCTGGAGATACCACAATCTGCTCTTTTTTACTTAGCTGCCTCAGAACTATTCAAGTTCTTGACAATTGTCAAGAGTGCAAGGAGTTGCAAAATACTTCAGTATGCCAGCTGGAGAAAAGAATGGGATATTTGCACATGTGCTTTTTAGTAATCTGGCCATTCTGACTGAACTGGTGTCTAGATTAAAAGATAATGCAATCCAACCATAGGATTTAGGCCAAATGTGTGTGATGTTTCTATGCTGGGCTAACTAATGTGCAGCTGAGCTGTGCAGAAGGCTCAGCTATCGCATTCAGACACATTAAGAGCCAGTCCCATCAGCTTCTGAAATACAAGAACTAGATTCTAACTGAAAAGGTGCAACTAAGCCAAATGCTAAAAATCTGCAGATTCAGTGAAGTTGCACACTTAGAATATCGCTTGCTACATTGAAAGTGTATCCCTCCTGGAGACTATTAGTTTCCAGGCCTGAATGTTGTTTATTTCACGTTACTGTTGTTTCTTAATATTTGGTTTACAGCTACTGTTAGTGAGGTATATATATGATTCTAAAAATCCAAACCATGCCTTTACACTGTAATTTCACTGTCATTCTTGTCAGGCCTTATAACAGCTGAAGTTCTGGGATGGCCACTTAACTAAGATCTAAGTTTATATGTCCTGCCTTCTTTAAAGAAAGAAAATAAAGGTGTATATAACTAAGTACCTGAAAAAACTTTCACCTTATTGTGGAAGAATTGCCAAAATGCTGAAATTCTGCTTTAAATTCCCTTTTTACTTGCATTCTCTCATCTACTTCATGAACTCTGTACTTAAGAAGTTCCAACTAATAGATAGATAACTTTTTAATTGCCTTTCTTATCAGCAAGGTAAGTATACAGATTTGTATAAAATCCTTTGATAGGTTAACACTATTATTGTTTGTTTTCAAAAAATACCTGGTTAGATTTTCAGTATTGCAGTTTTCCACAGTAGGATTGAGTGTGATGTATGGGAGAACAGTAGTGGCATAGAGGCACGGTAAATACTACATAATCATACATCTTGTATATGTCATAATCATATCTCTGTATTATTGATGCCAGTGCTGGAGACTGGTGTGAGAATAGTGTGCATTTTTGCTTCATTTTGCTTCTTTTTTTATCAAAAAGACTTAGAGGAGGAGGAGACTGTTGTTTTGTTTCAGCTGGCTATTACCAATATGTGTCAGGAAAGACCATATAAAAAACGTGGGTAAATATTCCACCTTCTGATAGATGCTGAAGATGTATGCCGTTCTGTAACGTGTGGATTGATTTGTTTGAAGATTTTATTGAAAGTTCTTGAGACTTTGAATTCTGCTGTAGTGCCTGAGTCTAGCACTACAGATCATGTGGCTGTATGATAAATCAGTTCTGTTTCTCAAAGACTGTTATTTATTGCATCGGTAATTATTTTTCTGCTCTGCTTTGCTGTCCCAGCATTTCCCTTCCTGATGTGTCAACATTCTTTTTGGAGTTAGAAATAAAGGAAGAAATAGGGAAAACTGAATGAAGGGGGAGCTGCATCAGCAGGGGAAAATTAGAGCAGCAGTTTAATGAATGCTCCAAGAGGAAAACGACACATTGCTGTGGTGGCAGAAAATGAGCATTTCTGATTACGGTAATTAACTGGAAGCCTTTATGTTTAAGCAAGTATGTTGTATTTTCTCCTGGCACGTAGAAAAGATAAGGACTTTTTCTCTGGGACTTGTTGCCTGAGATGATTTGCAGGAACAAGCACATGAGGAACTGAGAGCAAGTCTGAACTATGCTCTGGGGACAAATTCAGAACAATAATGAAAGAATTACTGTTGACAGCAGCATTTTACTATGCAGCATCACTATTGCTGCTGATTTGATAAACTGATTTTATGGAGGAAAAAAAAGAAAATTATACAAGTGAGCCAAAGTTGTCTTGCCATTGTAATGAAAACCTGGGAAGTACCTGCCAAAAATTAGCAAGTTCCACAAAGGCTGAGTCCAGCTGAAAATTATTTATGCATCTGTGTCAAATTTGGGGAGTACTCGTGTCCACAATTTTTTAAGAAAGGAACAGTCCTTGCGAAACTGTATTTTCAAATTCCTGTTTCGGCACAATTAAATATAAAATTCAAGCTATGCTTTTCAGAATCAGACCAGAGGTATTAAGACTCTGAAAGCAAAGCAAACCATTTCCATTGGTGCCAAAGGAATGCTGTTTGGCTTTGGGATTTGCCTGGCTTTGTTTGCTGAGCTAGTACATGTGGTTCGTCCAGGGAGAGTATAGAAATGGCCATCAGTTGTTTGGTTTTAGACCGTTTGTTACAGTGAGCAGCAAGGGAGCTCAGAGTGGTAGCTGGAAAATCTAAACGGAAAGATTAGGAAACTGCACTTCTCCAGGCAAAAAATAGTTGGAAAAATTAACAATAATTTGTCTTTTGTGAATGCAATGCTGTGGTCACTGAAACAGCTCAGTGCATAATGCAGAGCTGAACTGTGGATTGATCACAACGTACAACAGACAAAGCACAAAATAAAGCTAAACTACTAGAGCTTCAGTTCATTAGTGTTGGATTCACTTGTAACATAGTCAAAAGAAAAAGGTTTCAAAACTCTGCAAGGTTCCCAGAGAATCATAAATATATTATGGTAGATGATTTTGCACTAAAAACAAGGTTAAATGAAATAGATAAGACAGGAGAAAGATGATGTCTTAAAGAACTATCTGAACAAAAGTGTTCTGAAAACATATTACATATTTTAAACATGATCTTGGAAGTAGTAGAATTCTGAACACCTCAGCGCTAGGTGATGGCATGAAATCCAGGAGAGGAAATTGCCCAGAAACCGGATGAGTTGCAGAAAAGGGGTCAAGCAAGACAAGTAGCAAAAAGTAAATGAACTTTGAAGGAACTGGATTCCAGCACATTGAGCTACTGTTAGTAATAAAAACAGTTTTCTGACATCTCCATGTAACTTAGATCTGCAATACAAAGCTACAAATTCAAAAAAGCTAGTTTATTATCAGTCATTAAGGCTAAAGATAAATTTTCCTTGTACAATTCTTTTTTATCATCTCAATTATTCTCTTCTGCCTGTTCTTAGTTACTATTAGGCTTTCTATATCCATTCTAACAGTGAAGATTGTAGTGCCAATCTTCCAATCGATAACAATTTACTATGTCACATTAAAAAAATATATTATAATTGTTGCAATTATTAGGAAGTGCGTCCAGAATGTCTGTCCTGTGCAACTGAAACAACAGCAACTGAGACAAAAGATGACAGAATATAAGTCTCTTGTGCTGGCTTTTTTTTTATTGTTTTGCTGCGGAAAGATGAAGCCAAAGCAGAACCTCGGGACAAAGTTGGCAGAATTAATTTAATGCAATTCACTGTATGAGATTTGTTAGGATATGAAGCAGGATTTTTTTGATATGATGCAAATATTGTTTAGAGATCTTCCTGCCTCCTCTTCAGCGGCAGGTTTGTTGATGACGTTAAAAAATAACTACATCGGAAAAGTACATGCGCAGTGCCCATAAGGCTTTGGGTGAAACAATACGGTAGGAAAAGATAGAATTATAAAGACAGAAACTTGTCTTTATCAACTTTTATCCTTTCCTTTAGTTGATGGCATTACGATGTCACAAGTTTCTTCTGAAGATTGTGGAAGTTAGTAGAACCATAAAACAAATTCAAATTGCTTTTGGTCAGAAAAAATTTCTACCCTTACCCTGTCTTGGTTGCCAGTGAAGAAACCAAATCAGGTTGCTCACAATCACTTGATTCTTTATGGTTACAAGTCCCTTAGCCACACTAATATTTCTTGAATTTAACTCAGAGTCCTCTGGGAGATGTGGCATATTTTGGAAAGGAATTATTTCTGGGAATCCATTTGAACCAGTCCTCATTGCGTTATTTTTGATCTCTAGATTATGCTATCTCTAGATAGCATTAGGCTATTATTTTTAGGGTATTTAGAATATACAGATAGCATTTGGCTATTATTCTGTTATTCTTTGTTTGCATCAGGGTACTTAAGTACTCCGCTGTCACATGCTATGACTTGCAGTATTTCTAGATTGTTGTAAATGTAGTAAGTTTATTTAGTTATGTAAAAATATTGGGCAAACTGTACTGCAAGTCTGACAGGCATGAAGGCAAACTACGTTTTAAAATATCGAGTAGTTTAGAATTTAAAAATAACAACAGCAAAAACCTCACAGTTGGATCTGAAGTTGTCTGCAAGCATTTCGTAGGAGTTTCACAGTCTATTCACATGAAGAAGTAATGAGTTGTTTTAGTGAGTTATATTGTAGGTCCTGAGGCATGGCAGCTGGTCAGCACCCTTAACCTTGTGCTGTTTGGAGCTGGTGGGCAGCTTGGTGTGGTCTCTTTGTTGGACTTTTCCAGCAAGATCCCCACTTCCCAATCTCTATTACTGTTACACTTTCTACTGCCAATTTATTGTTTTTACCATGAAACTTACCTTTTCTCATATGAAATTTCACTAAAGACTATCTTTACGGTTTAGTAACACAAAATACATCTTTTTTTATAATCTAATATGTGAGCATTTTAGATTTGTCACTGAAGGCTCCATGTAACTGATTTTCTTACAGGAAAAATAAATAGAACCTGTGTTTCTTTTGCTTCTTATGTCATAGTGCTTATTCAGAAGTAGTCATATTATTTACTACAGCTGCTTCTGGGCACTTCCTCTGAAGATGTTGGGAAGGCCTTGCTTCTAAATCAAAACAGTGTAGCCAAAACATTCTTAAACTTTAATTCATCTTAAATGACAACAGCATTTTTAAAAATACTTTTTAAAGTGAAATACCAAAATATACTTCAAATGTAGTATGTCAAGAAAAGCCATTGTGCTGAATTGCAAAAAATAAGGCAGTTGCTACACTTGCCCTCTGAGACACTTTAGTTTAATTGACAGCCCCAAAACAAATGTGGCTGGAGAGCCCGGTCCATCTCACCCACTCAGCTTTTCTAGCTGCCTCTGCTAAAGATGTTTATTGGTTAATTTTTTTTACCATATTTTAGCAATCCTTGGCAAGAATTGTGATCTTCTCTGGAATAAATTACCAGAGAGACGTTTGGAACTAACTTCAGCAGCCCCAGACTTCATTTTATTTCCCACTGACCTCAGTTGCAAGAATGCAGTCTACTTCCCAGAAGAGAACTGCTTTTTCAGGCAAGCATTGTACATGCTCATTTAAGAACTTGCAAGTGCCTAGAATAGTTCAAGCTTTAGATAGAAAGGAATTCAAAACCAGTTCATGCCATTGCTTCTCTTGAAGACTGTTTCAAAAAATGGCAGAAGAGTTCTGACCAGAAAAACAAATTGTTTTACTAGAATTTCATCCACAGCACTTCTTAACATTTCTTTGTGGTAATGCTGTAGATGTGACGCAGTAGTTTTTGATAAAGAAATTTTTTATTTGAAAAAAAGTTGAGTGAAACCGTTAAAAATTGGAATGTTGAAACTTACCTTAGCTGAAGGAGATGGGAAATCCTAGGGCAAATGGGTTAGCAAATGGTAAGGAACACTACGTTTTCTTCTGTATAGGATTCATAACTTACTACTGCAGCATTAAAACTTTTATAGAAAGTTTTGATGCAGACTGGATGATATTTTTCACAAAAACAATAATAATGGGGAAATTTAGGATTGTTTTTATGTATGCTGATTTTACATCTTCGTGTAGGGGTCTGTTGTCATTCACCTTCACCACTGATCTGGCTGAAGGGATGAGAGGATCTTAGCAATGCTTATAAATATCTAATGGGGGGGAGTCAAGTGGATGGGGCCAGGTTCTTTTCTGCAGTGCCCAGCAGCAGGACAAGGGGCAGTGGGCACAAACTGGGGCACTGGATGTTCCATACAAACATGAGAAAGAACTTCTTTGCTTTGAGGATGTCATAGCACTCGAACAACCTGCTCAGAAAGGCTGTGGAGTCTCCTTCTCTGGAGATACTTAAAACCCACCCGGATGCTTTCCTGTGTAACCTACTCTAGGGAACCTGCTTTAGCTGGGGGGTTAGGACTACATGATCTCCACAGGTCTCCCCCAACCCCTACAATTCTGTGAGTCCATGATGTATTTAGTTGGAGTGAGGCAAAGCTTTTTGTACTGTATTTTATTTTAAGGGCATCTGGGAATATGAACTTGTCAGAACACTCAGGCACTGGAGCTTCGGGAAGACTCAGCATGTGATCTAGACTTGAGAAAGTTGGCAAGAGTGAAAAATGCAATAAAAAGGAACTATAGTAATGGAATTATCTTTGAAGTACTGGAGAAATTGTTATTTTATTTTATTTTCTGGTTGCAGTGGTGTAGTTTAAATTGGGATTGCAAAAACTACTCTTAGAAATCATCAGATATCAACTTCCTTCAGGAAATACTGACCTTGAGAGAGGGTACAAGTACACTCTTCACAGAGCACCACTGCACTGACCATCTTTGGTTTAAATTCTTGCTAAGTTTTTGAAGTTGCAGGGGCAGCTGCATAGAATCAATAATAAAAAGTAAGAAGGCACGAGCTGCAGAACGTCTTTAAAAAGAGAACAGTAAACTGAGCTGTTGGAAATTAATATTCTTCTGACACTTGAAATACAATCTTAATTATAGCCTATTGAGACTTGTGCCACAGGATGGTAGCCCAAGCAAAGGTGTTGATCAGAGCTTGTAGCCTGCTGCTATGTGCTGATAGAGTATTACAATACTTTGTCTCCCCAGTGAAAAGCATTACTGAAAATAGCTGTAAACAGCACAGTTTTAGTTAAGAAGCTGAGCCCAGGATGAAAGGTAGATGAAATCAGCTACAGACTGTATGAGGAATGAAATTCCTCATGAAGAATTAAGGGCAAAGCTTTTAATACTCTTTCATGCTTCAGCTAAAAATATTAGCCCCATAAACATTTTTCAGGGGGCAGAGTTGAGGTAGCTACAGGATGATCAAAACATAAGAGACACGTTTTCTCTTTTTATGGGGAGGCCTCATTCTGACTTGTCTTATGGTGGATTTGAAATGAGAGTTTTGTGGATTCACAGTTTCCCAGACAGCCATCCTCCTGCAGCTTCATTATTAACAACAATTGACTCCTTCTCATACCATTTAAATTTTTGAATCAAATAAAATTATAATGAATATTTATATTGTGAGCCACATGTAGCAAATTATTGATTATGCCATTTGTTTTAGCGTCATTTTGGGAATGATGCTGAATTACTTTCCTTTCCTTTAGGAGACCAAAAAGGCAGAAAGTTCTCCACCATGACTCATGCCTTCCAAGCTTACGTGGTTGCAGCTCTGTGCAGCTGCTAAAATTTGGTTTGTTTTGTTTTTGTTTGCTTCTGAAGAAAAGATGAAAGAATGAAACTTTACCATTTAAGATTATTTACAGGGACTAGTGATCCAGGGGCTGTCCTGTATGTTGCCTGAAAGTAAAGGTGGCAGTTTTGATGGACATCAGTAAGGGCTTCCTTCTCCTGGATTCTGTTGGCTGTAGCCGACTGCTTTAAGCTTTAACCTTTCTACATCTTACATTTTATCTAGAGCTATGAAACAATACTTTCTTTAAATTATAGATAGAAGGCAATGCAATAATACGAAGTTTTAAATTCATTTATCTGTTTCAAATCCTTTTCTGTTCAGTTGCTACCTTGTTTCCCTTTTAACAAAAAGCAAATTTGATCTTTTTTTTTCTTGTACAAACTGGGATACTAATAACAACAAATTGACTTATATTTTAAGTGTGCAGATTGCACACGTGTTCTTCTCACACAATTTTTTACCCCACCTTCAAAAAGTAGGTTTCTGAGTCCTTAGCATCCTTAGAGGTACAACTATGTCAGTTTAGTACTGAGAAGCTTAATAAAGCTCATGTAATTGCAATTAGGAGCAGATAGATGTTATCAGTGTTGCATATCTCATTTTCTACATGAGAAGAACTTAAAAAAGCTGACTTCAAATCAAAAGCATAACTGGAGACTCTGATTGGCTGATGCTTGAAGACTCCCACTTAGTCTAATGAATCATTGCGTTTTCATTATCAAATAACAATAAGGATTTAAAATAGGCATAGATTAGTGATGATTAAAATGTGCTTAGATGATTGTATCTAAGCACATTTTAAAATATTTTTCCAAAACTCTATGAAGTTTTCTTCTATAAATAATTTCATCAAGATTAAACAAGTTACAAACACTAAATTAGTCAGCATCAGTTATTCCTGTGGAGGAAGAAGACTTTGAACCTTTCAACTTAACAAGTAAGGACACTGAAAGTGTTGCTGCCCCTTTGTCCCAGTACATTCTGTTCTGATTGCTACTATGCTAGATTTTCTTTAAGCCTGCTTAGCAGCTTGGTCTTCTAGTAGGGTTACAGAAATGGTTCTGTGGAGCGAGCTACTATTTGTCATGTGCTGTGAATTCTGTGGTGACCAGCAGCAAGGGGTTTCTTGAGATACCCTAAGAATATGCTGTTAGCAAATAGAAAATAAGCTGCTCAAGTTAGGCCTTAACCTAATATGCATAGAGTATTATGAGAGTGAAACCTGGAGTATCAAGGTGTTCCTTTGTAGCTATTTACTTGGATTAATTTTAGGAAAATCTGGAAGTTCAGTTCTTTCCTGAGCTCACTGCAATACCTTCTTGTTCTACTGAAACTAATAGTCTCATAGACTCGTCATGTGGAAGCATTTTCTTTGAACTTAGAACCTTTTCTAAACTATTTTCCCTTATTGATATGTTTTTAATAGGAATAATTGTTTTTTTAATCAGTATATTTGTCTGCATCTTTATAGATATGGTATTTTCTTTATACAGAATGTTTTCTTTCAGCAGAGGAGCACTTGAGTGATGAAGCAGCTAACACATTTTCTGAAGTGTGGAAATAATACTGTAATTAATCGGTAGTACCACTAATTTATATAAAAGGATAACGATAGTTGTAATGTAGTTCTCTACCTTTTTTTCCTAATATATTGAGCCTTTACATTGACATCTTGTGACCATTTCTCATCGCAGTGTCACACTAATGCTTTTCACTGAGAGGCCTGCAGCAAAAGCAGAAAGACTGATTGATTCAGTTAATTCAAGTGTCTGGAATGTGTAAGAACAAATTGAATTTCTTTTCTAATGGGCAGTACTTTGGAATTACATTAATTTCCTATCATTTAGGCCGTGAAAATTGACTTGTTCCTTTTTTTTTTTTTAACGGCTTAAATAGCTAGATGTAATGCTGAGAGTGTTTTATCTGTTTCTGACAGTTGTTGTGACAGGACAGAGAAGGAACAATCTCTGATGTAACCAGGTCCTCAACCTTAAAGTTTTATGAAGTGAAAGCTAGTACATTGAATTTGCATTAAAAAATGCAATGTGCAACCAAATTATAAGTAAATTCGATTGTCTGTTCTAAGTGTGCATTTGAGAACAATCTGTTTTATAGTGAAATTGAATATTCGGCTGAGTAGAGCCTTTGGGGGAAAAGATCGTATCTTTCCTCCATACTTCAACAGCGTCTGACATGGCTTCAACCTAGAGATAGGCATGTGCAGATGGCAAGAGTTTGAGCAGGGACTTAAAATTATAGCCACATAGATAAAGGGAGCATAAACAAGAGTGAGCAGAGGCACCTAATAATCTGTGTGTTCTCCATGATCACAAGGGACATGCACTGCACAGTTGGTTCACACTTCAGTAGTGAACGGGATCTTACAGGAAAGACTGTAGTGGTGTAGAACAAGGGGTAATGGATTGATCTTGGAAGTGGATAGATGTAGGCTAGTAATTAGAAATTTTTTACCACAAAGGTGGTGAGGTGCTGGAACTGGTTGCCCAAAGAGGGCGCTCAGGAGTGCTCAGAGCCAGACTGGCTGGGGCTTTGGGCAACGTGTTCTAGTGGGAGATGTCCCTGCCTCTGGCAACGGTACTGGAGATTCTACTAAATGATCTTTAAAGGTCCCTTCCAACCCAAACCATTATGTGATTCTATGATTGAATCCAGATTTATACTTCCTTACCTAATATCTGATTTTCAAGTCACTTTTCCATCTGCAAGATTTGCACAAAGCACATCATTCCACACAGTGCTGGAGATAAGGGCTCTGCAGATGTTCTGGCAAAGAAAATATTCTGAAAAGGAAGTGAAGAGAGTAGCCAAATGGCTTCATGAAGACTAATGGGAATATTTGTCAGCCTAGGATTTTCATGTGTCCATAAACTGATTGTTTGGTGCTTCTGCATTGTAAAATGTAGTGGTTTTCTGCATCTGCTTCTGTATTTTGTAGTATCTTGTTCATAAAATATTTGGTTCAATGGAAAGGAAGGTGAGAAAAATCACTTTCTTGGCATCTGTGTGTTGAATGCATGTTACTGGCTGGCTGAGAGACTCATATGACATCCTATGAAAAGTTGTTGGAAAATATTTCCAAGCTGTCTAATGTTTCTTTCTTTTCTTGCAGCATAAAAATATGAACGTTCAGGCAAAGTTTTGTAAGCTTGCCCTTTTTTTTTTTTTTTTTTATTCACAGCTGTTAATGTAACTGTTCTTTTCAACAGTCATATAGTTTGTCCCCCAAGATCAGGGAATACATAGCAGTGTAACATACATTTGGGGATCTGATTGGACTCCAGTACATGAAGGTGATTTCTTCTGATCAACATCCTTGTGTTTTTCTCCCTATCCTCTACAGCATTGCGGAGTCGATCAGGGCGGTCCATCATCAACGGAAACTGGGCAATTGATCGACCTGGAAGATATGAAGGTGGTGGGACAATGTTCACTTATAAGCGCCCAAATGAAATCTCAAGCACTGCAGGAGAGTCCTTTTTAGCTGATGGTCCAACAAATGAAGTGCTCGATGTCTATGTAAGTTTTTTTTGTAGGCTAATCTTTCTGATGAAAAAAAAAAAATTGTTTGGTGTTTACATGCAACATTTTAACTGCATTCAGTACTTGTTACTGTTTTGTTCCTTTATTCTTGCAACAGAATTTTGGTTACTTTACTATCTCTTTCTGTTAACCCCAGCTTGCTCCAGATCACAGGAAATCTAAATAGCAGTGAAGATTTTTTTTCTGTCTAACTTTACTGATCCAGTAAAATAGAAGTAAAACATACAGATGCCAGTACGCTTTGCTACTCAAACAAATTTGGAATAGTTTAATTTTACAGTGAACTGAAGCAAATACCTAAACCAGACAAGACCTCTCACAGAGCAATACCATCTCAGTTTTCTTTAAAAGAAATATTGATCCAGAAAACTACAGTGCGTGATTTGAAGTGGGACAGATCCAACAGGAATCCATGCTAAATTATGAATAATAGCTGTTAGATAAAGTAAGAGAGAGGACAAATTGTGGGTAGGAGAGGGGAATCATAGAGAAAAACCTATTTATTTTAGTTGGAACAGGTTTATATTGTATCATATTGAAAAAATATAACTGGGATTGATTATTAATTCTTTTAAAATCAGTGATGTGTTCTGAGGTTATACCTTTTTTGTGTGGTAAAACACATTCATTAAAAAACTAAATGGGTTGGTGATACTGGTTGCTTCATCCAAGTGCAGTAAGTGGTGGAAAAGTAAACGGCCTAGTTTGTTTCATAGAAATGTAGTACAAGGGCTGTTCCAAAAGTAATACCTCCTATTTTATTATGTTGGCCAACAACATCAGAGTTGGGTGTTGATGGGATGGCAGTAGAGGTTGAACCTTCCCACCAATATTCCATTACATTTTGTTGCTGTGCAACTGATGGAAACAGAGTGGCAGTCTGACAAAATAGCATCTGACATGGAAGTGTGTAGGAAGCAAAGGGATGGAATTGAATTCTTCCATGCAGGAAAAACTACACCCACTGACATCCATTGACACTTGCAGAACATTGATGGAGACCAAACAGTGGATGTGAGCACAGTGAGGTGGTGGGTGGTGCATTTCAGCAGTGGCGACAGTGATATGAAAGGCAAGCCATGTTCCAGATGGCCATGCACAGCTGTCACAGCACAAAATGAAGACTTTCTTGATCAGGTCATCTGTGCGAATCAACAGATTATAACCAGGGAACTGTGTACAGAGCTGAACATTGGTTTCAGTGCATTGAAAACAACGGTGGCAATGCTGGAATATTGCAAAGTTTGCACCAGGTGGGTCTCATGAATGGCCACACAGGAACAGAAAGAACACTGAATGCAAGCTTGTCAGGAGCTATTGAACAAATATGAGGCTGAAGGTGACAGTTTCCTAAATCGCATTGTTATGACTGGCAAGATGTGGTATCACCACTACAAGCCACAGTCAAAATGTCAGTCCACAGAATGGTGAGATGTGAATTCCCCACTGAAGAAGTTGTTCAAGACGTACCCCTCAGCAGGTGAAATGATGTGCATTGTCTTTGGGGTTAAAAAAGAGTCCTTCTGGATTTCCTGGAACCTGAGCAAACCATTAACTCCAACCACTACACTGCAACACTGAGTAAGTGAGGGCTTGAACTTCCAGTCAGACCTAAGAAGAGGACAACCTTTCTCTTGCAATACAATAATGTCAGGCCCCATTCCACTTTGAAGACCATGGTGCACATTGCCAGTCTTGTCTGGACTGTCCTACTACACTCACCATATAGTCCAGACTTGGTGCATTCTGTCTTCCATCTATTCAGACTGATGGACTGCATGGGCAACATTTTCTGAGAAACGGTACCATCATAGCACCTGCAAAACAGTGGGTCACCTCTGCTGGTGCAGATTTTTATGAGCATGTCATGCAGGCTCTTGTTCATTGCTGGAGAAAATGCATAGCTAATGGTGGTGCCTATGTTGAACAGGAGTGTTTTGTAGCTGAGAATGTGCTCTATCAAATAGTGTTATTGTGTTCCTTGTATACGTTGTAGCTTCCTTGGAAATAAATAGGAGGCATTACTTTGAGTGACCTTGGTTCCTCAGCTGGAAAAAGTTAGATGTTGGCGAAGTTATTCCCCACCTGCAATATGGTGTCTTATTGAAGGAAATAATAATTACGCAAGTGTCACTTCTTTTTGGGTAGTTTCTTATTATCTATGTTTATAAAATAAGTGCTGCTGTGTATTAACATAATGCTGTGAGCTGAGGTTTAAGTTTTTATTGCTATCTGATTGATGCCTAATACGTAATGACCCAGGAAGAAATGGATCAGGAAATGGATTAAGCAGATATTTTCAAATAAATATCATAAAAAAGACTTCAGTTTAAATATATCTTAATGTTTTAATTTATACTTAGTCTATTTTTTTTCCTTTTACAGTGAGTGCAATAAAGCTGGCATGATGGACACAGCTTTATTAGTTTTGTTCAGTGGCTGGACTGATATCTGAGATGTTGCTTGTAGATATGAGGAATATTAGAATTTATTATAAGCTGTCAGCATAGAGTCTTCCTGTCTTTCTATATTTATTTTCCTACACTACACTGTATTGGAAGAGTGCTAGCTAAAAGAAAGTCAAGCGTCAGTAGGACCCAGCTTCTTTTACAAGTTTGAAATGTGTAGTCATACAGATACGATGTCTTCCTTCAGTCTTGGTGCTGCATGTAATTCTGTTTTCATCGAAAAATGACAGGTTTAATTAGCAAGATAGTAAGAAATACTTTACAAGTGTGAGGCACGCATTGCTACAAAGACTTTGGTCCACTATCTCAAAGCAACAGTGTTGTATAATTCCATCCTCTTTATGGGAAAGCTGTTACAATATATTCATAGGGATTTCAGTTAAGCTCTCTGTAATGTGCCAGTAAGTTGTTGAACTGTGATGGAAAAACCATGGAAACAGTTGGGAATCAGGTCCTGGAACCATCTTAAGAAGGGGGTCCTGATGCAGGAAGGTGAGGGGTATTCAGCAGCCAACTCCTCAATCCTTGGTTCTCTCAGGACTAAACACAAAGAGGGTGTATTTTTAAGTAACAAAGTAATGTTGGAAGGACCAGCCCTTATAGAAAATACTATGGACAGTGCATCATCAAATGGTCTAAAGTAAATGATCTCTAAGGGACATAGTTTAGAGAAAATAGCTATTATACTTGGCAAGGAAAAAGTGATTGTAGGACAAGGAAAAACAAAGGTTTGAGTCCTTAGCTGGTGTTAATTGGTGTGACCAATATGAAACCTTGAAGCATAAATCTCTTCTAGGTCATATAGCCAGTGGTAAAACATGATTTCTTTTGCCTTTTGGCTCATAGTTTGTCAGGACCAGTGAACTACTGCAAGCTCTGGGGTTTCATTTATTTATTTATTTTTAAGCAGATTTTAAGTTCAAGTGTACTTTGGGGCTTCTACCCCAAATTTAGAGAATTTAGGACTTGTAAAACAGTAGAAGCAGTTCTGAAGTAATTAAAGCTAAATGAGCGAAGTTAGCAGCTGATGGCATCTGTGCATTTCTGGTAAGGGTGTTCGGAGGCTCTCAGCAGCAAAGCCAGTTGAGACCTAGGGTATTCTGCTACCAGTTTTTAAGACTCTTATGAAGTCATATCTTGCTTAGGCTTTATTATGCCAGGCTGCTTAGGTGAGCACACAAGAACTGCCTTTGAGGTGTGCTCATGTCAGCTTGTGTGGGGTTGTGTAGCAGCCTTCTGAAACCAGTTGCACTTATTTTCATATTAAAAGCAGTGAAGTTTAAAGTTCCCACCTGTGTTCATAAGGAACACTTGAAAGAATTGTTTTGGCTTGCTGTAAAGTAGTGAGAAGAGTCTCTGGCTGCAAGTACATTATGTCTTCATTCAGTTGCAAATGATGGGTGCGTGATGCATGGAAGGGTGCAGGGGCACTCTCCAGTTGCCCTAATAATTATGTCGGCCTTTATAATCTGTTCACTTGAGCTTTGTTGAGTAATACATATGATGAGAGTAGTATAATATTAGTAACTTAGCTAGCTGGTTGTTGAGACACTACTGAGTGGTGCAGGGGTAGCTGCATGATGATTAAAGGAGCTGTTTGATTTGCATGTTCTCCATTCAGGTATATCTCATAAAACTTTACAAAGGCAGCTTGATTTATTGGTCAGAGTCTGTGGCACTTGTTTTTCTCTGCTTTGTTTCTTCCTTGCTCATGTTTCCTGAGGCATCTGCCGAGCTCCTCCTGTCGGTGTTTCAGTGACCACAGGACTGCCCAGGCCAGAGCTGGCCTACAGTTTATCTGCCATCTGCCATCACAAGCTATCTTGGTTTACAAACATAGTAACCTGTATTTTCTTATTTTTTCACTTTTAAACACAGTCATTAAGCATTATTTCTGTAACGACCAATGATAAATAATGTTACACAGTTGATCGGTTCAAGTATGTTTTTCAGTATTAGTCATATAATGAGTGGAAGAAGTGACTATATGACTGTTTTTCTTTTTAGATGATACATCAGCAGCCTAACCCAGGCATACATTATGAGTATATCATTCCAGGAGACAATGTCATTAGTCCTCAGCTGCTTGCTCACAGGAGGCCAGGTAAAATGCCACTATTTCCTATTACTAAGCATGTTCCGTTACCCAAGAAACTAATGGAGAAATCCATACCATTACATTCAGTGTAAGCAATTTGGGAAAGGCCCAGAATTTCACCCTGCTCATTGAAATAGAAGTCTGTGTAGATTTGTTAACTTAAGTGAATTTCTACTGACCTGAGTAGCTGGGAATATCATCATATATTTCTATTTTCAGCAATAATTTTGTTCTTAGAATGTTAACTATAGCTTTGCTTGAGCTGGATTGTTTTAACCATGTCTCACAAATGAGATCGTATGCGATTTTTCTTTTCAGAGTTTGAGCTAATTTAAAACAATCCTTCTCGTTTTCTCTTTCCTCTCCCAACCAGAGAGGATCAGACATAAAACTGGTACCTCTCCAAGCTAGAATCTGGACAGATCATGCTCCTGATTCTGTGCTGTGGAGAGGTGCTGTGTGCACCAATATGAAGTTCTGAAGGACAGTAGGGCCAAACTCGTTTGTAAATTTTCTACTTCTACTGTTCATGCCTTGAGAAATTTCTAAGTTTTTATGCAGTCTGTTCGTAATGAAGGACAGCTGTACTGTGATGTGAGGAGGCACAGAATTTAGAGTATGTTACAAAAAATGCTTTGGAAAATGTTGACAGTGCATTAATTCTACAGTGTGATTGGAGAGTCTTCAGTTCTTAATGTATTTGCTGGCTAAGACTTGGTTGTTTTAGTTTAAAACACAGTTTTCATAGACCAGTATTAGGAAGTCTCTGCATAGCAAATAAAAACTGCTTTCATGTTCGTTGATATGCCAGTGTTCTGATTATTAGTGGACTAAAACAGACTGATCGTTGCACGTGAGGTTCATTGTGTTCCCTTTTTTAAATATGTTTTCCATCATCAGGGGAGCCCTTGAATGGTCAGTTAGAAATGCCTGAAAGTACAAATCACAATGAGGACAATTTGCATAGGGAGACAGACACTCTCACTGGACAGTCAGTTGGAACTTTTCCAGTTATTCAGCCAGGAAGATTTCCTTCTCATCAGCCAGAAAACCAGGTGCCTGCTGTGCAGCTATCAAGACAAAACCGAGAATACAACTGGAAACAGATTGGAAAAACTGAGTGTACCACTACGTGTGGGAAAGGTAAGAGCTTTATACAGCATTCACAGAAAATAGATGACATACGGGAGGATTGCAGCATTGGAAAGGAGAAACGGGGAGGGAAGAAGCGTTGTGAATATTCAACAGCATAGCTGCACAAAAGATTGCTAAGTCTGGTGTTTTCTGTTAAATGATAAGTCAGCAGAAATAGAAAAATTAAAAATTGGAAGTACAAAGTATATAAATTAAAAGGGAGTGTGCAGCATTTGCTTTTGAAGGTAAATATTTTAGGATTTTGGGGCAAGCTGCTCTTTTACACCCTTGATACACAATAGCTTTCCTCAACATTCCTTGTTATTCTGTATACATCAGTTTGGCTTCTCCAGCTTTTGTCTGATAAACCCTTCATGCTTTTTGTACCTTTGTCAACAGTTTTGTGATCTTTACAGGAAGGTTTCACAGGAATTCCATCAGGTGTATCTTTACCTCCTCAAATATTGCTGGAACAGAAATGAGGTTTTCTTAGCTTTCCCTGTAATGCTGTGCTGTACTTTCTATGTACTAAGCACTTTGCTTAATATTACAATGTTAGCAGTATAGCTTTTGTGTCCATTTGGAAATTTTGGATAAAAACTTAGTGTGGATTTCTTGTTGTTGCGCTATGCTTGTTATGCTTTTCCTTTCTGCATCTGTTTTGGATTCTATTGCTATAAACAGCTTATATTGCAGAATCTTTTGCAACGTATCATTTAATTTTCCTTTTAGGGTCCCAGTACCCAGTTTTCCACTGTGTCAACAGAGTCACACATGAGGAAGTTCCTGAGAATTACTGTGACAGCAGCACCAAACCCATTCCAGAAGAGGAGGCCTGCAACATCTTCCCATGTCCAGCTTTGTAAGACGCTGTGGTTTAAGTCAAGTGAAATAATCCGATGTCATTGCAGTTTTGCAGGGGAATATCCAGACTAGCAAACTAGCTTGAACTTCTAGGCACCATGCACTTAACATTATGAAGTGCAGAGTATATTTCTTCCTTTAGTGATTTGTCTTCATCTCTTTTCATTGTAGCAGTAGCATTCAGAGAAGTCAAAAGGGAAGATATCAGCAAATGAGCCCAGGAATTTCTCAACTTTGTGTGGTTATTCAGGCACACACACTATACCTGTGGTTCTCTCTATGGGAACCTTTTTTTCCCCAAGTGACAGCCCTCTGCAAACACCTGTCTAAAGAAGAGGCTCTGTAGGTTATGTCACCTCACGTTGGATCAGTGGGCTGCAGTACCTACCTGTTCATTGCATGGTGTTATATTTAGAGATAAGATTTGCCTGATAGAACTCACAACAGCGCCCTCATAAACATGATCTCTCTTCTGGAATTCAGTAGTTCTTCAGCTCAGCTGAAAGACTGGATTTAAAAGTGGTAATCCTTGCTTCTAAAACTCCCAATATTGCAGGCTCAGGTGTGACTCTTCTGGAGCAATTTACTTAAAGATTTTTTCTACCATAAAGCATTTTTCTCACCTTTTTCTTTCTGACAACTCATATTAATTCAACTTTTTTTCTTTTTTCATTTTACTAAAGAGGTCAATATCAAGACTATAAACAGAGATGCGTAAATATTTTAAAATAAAACTTATGTATAAAATTTTTATATCAAAATATAAATACTAAAAAGAGTACAGGGATTTCACTCGTTCTTCACAGGAGTTCTGAAATAAAATGTTTGAATTGTTCAGATATTTCCTTTCCTTGTGTGTTATGCTTGAAACTAAAATTGAACAGGAAAGATGTAATGTTTATACAAAAAAGAAGTGCAGTGAAATCTTTGTTGTAATTAGAAAAATATATGTAGGGATTTTTTCTTCTCTTCAGTTAGATGTATTCAATGATCATTAGTCATTTCAGTTTTGGTGATGAATTAATGCCTGTTTGGAACAGGTAATTTTTGTGAGCCTTTGCTGAACTGAGTTCAGAAAAAAAAATATGCAATATGGTTTAAATCATTACAGGTAGAAATAGGTATCATTACAATAGGAATATATATTATAGATAGATTCTTTAAAACTAAAAAACATACAACAAAGCAACTCAACTATTAGTGACTTGATGTTTGTAATATGCTTTGGAACCATGAATTGTGCAATCTAAACACGTGCTTATTAGTACCATCCATTACAGCTAGATTGTTTGTAAGTATATAATGTTCTCTTCATAAAGGATTGTTTTGCATGCAAAGTTTTAAGTATTATTTCAAGATTCTTTACCAGTGTTAGAATCATGTCTTTATAGTACTGTAGGGATTAGCATTAGATGAATTTTATGAATCTTCACTGAAAAAGCTGCCCCCTTTTTTATATTTTCTTTTCCTTTAGTTGGGACATAGGGGAGTGGTCTGAGTGCAGCAAAACATGCGGCCTTGGTATGCAGCATCGACAGATCTTATGCAGGCAAATCTATGCCAACCGTACCTTGACAGTTCAGCAATACCGCTGTCATCACCTGGAGAAACCAGAGACCACCAGCACTTGCCAGCTGAAGATCTGCAGTGAATGGCAGATTAGGACAGAGTGGACTTCAGTAAGCATGACTAATTAGTTTGGGGCGTAAAGCCTCAGAAGAGAATAAGTATTTTCTTACAAGAATCACAAATTTAAAATTAAATTTGGTTTTCTTTAAAACAAGGAGTTGGAATGTGAATAGCCCTGGAAATAAGTGAATCTTAGTTCAGAAATAACCTGCATGATTGTGGTGATTAATGTTTTCAAAAATGTGAAAAAGAGTGATTGCCTAGAACAACACACACAGATATCTATGTACAGAAGCACTTAAGCTTTCTAAACAATGATTACTTTTTAGGACTCATTTAACCTTATCTATGTGTTAAGTATGGTGACAATCAGTAGTTGCTGTAACTATAACTGGTTGGTGACTATGCCAAGGTTCTCAGATAAACATAAGTAATACAATTTTGAGCTGTAATTTCTTTTTTGTTTACAGAGGTTCTGGCCAACATGACAACCGTCATAGATATTTCCATGGCCGTTGTGCAGAGAGGGGAAATATTCCCGTGTGTTAGGTGTAGTGATAATCAAGTCTCTTTCAGTTAGACATGAAACAAAGCAAAAAACTTTTACAGAGCTGCTGAATTATGTGGGTGGATAGACCACAGAAAATTCCAGCTGCTTGAAGAAAAGAGAGCAGAAGGCCTTAACTTTTAACAGGGATTCAAAATATGTTTTTCTTTTCCTTTCTCTGCCTCTGTATCTGTGTATAGACCTAAGATCAAAATTTTTCAGAATATGTCAACATGCTATTCAAATACCAGCAGTTCATTTTTATTAGATACAGCATGGCTCATTGGAGATAGAATCTGATTTTGTGTTTTTCAAATATATCTACATAGTATGCAGTAGAATGCTACAGACTGAAAATATGATTTTGAAACAACTAACACCTTTCTATTCCCCATTCCTAAAAATCTAAGTTGGTTCTGAAGCTTCTCTGGATATGTTATTAGAAGTAAATGAGCTATACATTTTCAACTCCTTGAGAAAGTTCATAAATCTTGTATAGAGTCCTGATGCAACCTACTGTTTGTTACAGTGTTCGGTACCTTGTGGAGTGGGGCAGAGGACCCGAGATGTGAAATGTGTCAGCAACCTTGGAGACATTGTTGATGATGAGGAATGTAACATGAAGCTGCGGCCAAATGATATCGAGAACTGTGACATGGGACCTTGTGCTAAGAGCTGGTTTCTTACAGAATGGAGCGATAGGGTAAGGCTTCTCATTATCTTTATGTGCTGCCAAATCTTCTAAAACAACTTAAGAGCATCAGAATTTTAAAAAATATAAATGTATCTAGCCATAGAAGGAGCGAACGTATTTTCCGTGTTTGTCTTTGATCTGTAAAACAGGCAAGAACATACAAAAAACAAGGATCTCAAGGGCATTGTGAGTTTGTGCTAGAAACAAGAATGCATAGATTGTGGGTGAATGGCCAAACATCTGGATTTAGCATTGGATCTGTGTGAACTTCCCAAAATACTGAGTGTGCTGAGATTTATTATTCTGCCTTGCTTAGCCCCAAGTCTTAATCTTCAGATTTTAGGAGTTTCCCTACTGTTTCTATAAGTGATGGAGGTTTGAGGTCTGATGTCTGGCTTTAAGTTGAAATCATAAAACAATTTTCCTATAGCTATTAAAAGGGGAGTACAACTTCACAAACTCAGGCAGGGTTGAATTTAGACTTTCTGTATTTCATGAATATAGATATTTCTTCATTCCGATGAGTCTGATTCTCAGCATGAGAACAATACAAAGAGTAATTTACCTTGCTTCATGGCTAGGCTCAGAGAAGTCGTTCAATGTTGGTACTCATATGCTTTCATTAAACGGCTGATGAACTTAGGCTAAGACAAAATTGGTGTTTTGGTCCCTCTCGTAGCTGATTACATATCAAATTTTATCTATCCACAAGTTGAGTTTTCATTCTCTATGAAATCCTGATTATATCTCCCTTTTTTTTGACTGGTTGTTTAGGCAGACAAATAATTTCAGTTATCATAGAAACAGAAAGATTTCTTAACTTCACAGATTCATTATTTGTATCATTTTGGTAGTATCTCTGGAAACTAGGATTATGTGTGAATTTGGGCACTCAAGAGATTTGCATCACCTTTCAGATGTAGAGAAGGGTGAGAAACTTCACAGATGAGAACAGTACGTGGTATGTCACATAATGTTAAAAAGACCAATCAAGTTTTGCTAAAATGAGAGACCTGCAGAACTTTCAAACTCCAGACAACTCAAATAGATTTTATAAAGGAAAAAAAAATGCTAATATGTTACTAAGTATTTGCAGTTATAATTTGAACTTTTTTTTCCCAATTGTTACTCACTCAGTGTACATTCTTGCATAGCAATGGTAGAAAGGTATCCACTGAATTACAGATATTAGTGGAAATGGAAAAGATTTTGCTGTTGGGTAAACGACTTATGGGGGAGAGGAGGGAAAATATTTTCAGCTACTATCATCAGCTAATACAGTTCTACCACATAATGCACACACAGTCCAATGAAGTTTCTAGAATCCAGATTTTGTTTGTTATCCTACACTGACATTTTGTATGCTGCAGTATTAGAAGTACTTTTTGTAGCTGAAGGCTGGGACTGCAGAATGTTATTATGCTTATTTGTATGTATTAAATGAGACATAGAAGTGAAGCAGGTAATGTGGAAA
The DNA here is from genome assembly GCF_002078875.1 of Numida meleagris. NCBI lineage: Eukaryota > Metazoa > Chordata > Aves > Galliformes > Numididae > Numida > Numida meleagris. The sequence continues at coordinate 5,968,664 of NC_034417.1, forward strand.
AAGCCAAAGCTTTTTCTTATGGCAAATGTGTTAGGGTCAAAGAGTAAATAATGGATTTTTTACCTTCTCAGCTTTTATAAGTGAACAAATTAATTACTTCCAAATGCTTGCTACTGTAGCTGGCAATATTCACCATCGCTTCTGCCAGCAATTGGTTTGAAGTTTGATTCAAAAAGAAGAGTAGAAGAAACAGCTCATTTCAAGAGCCAAAAAAAAAAAAATAGATTCGGACTGGAATGTGCAGAATCTTCTATGGCTCATGCATAAATAATAAGGATGTTCAGAAACATTTCATATCCGTGATTCCAGTGAAAGCCAGTGCAGTGTAGGAGCAGTCAAATGCTTTGCAAAGCCAGGGTGTTGGCCATTAGCTTTCTTACAGTGCCTTTCATCAGCTGTTTTTTGGGATCAGACTTCTCTCTTTGTTGAGTAATAAGTCTGCTGAAAGACACAGAGTAGGAGAATTTTGTCATGGAGTGGAAATGGGCGTTGCTGGTTGTATGGGATTTGTATGTGTAATCTCCCTAAACAATTCTTTAAATAATACTTTAAGCCAAGCCACATTTCAGCAAAAAGCACAAGTCAGTGATGGGCAGCCCACAAATGGTTCCGATAAGCTGCCAAAAGTTCAGATGGTTAAAGAAAGCTTGTTCAAACCTGTTGAGTCTGCAGAACTGTGGTGGAAATCTCACAAGAACAGACCTTCTTTGTGAGATTTATTACATGCCTACTTCAAGGCCCAGATGGAAATACCACAGAACAGTCTTTCCCATTGTATTTTGACATTACAGCCGTGGCTAGAATTAAGAGGTAAAAGAACCCGTGACGTTTTAGAACGTTGGAACTTTAAAATGGTTGAGCTCGAACTTGATTACAGTCATAAGAGAAGGCCTGATCCGTACTTTCCTGAACCTATTTTGCAAACACTTCATGTCTACTGGTGCATTTGCAGCAAGTAAAGATTTCCAGAGACCTGTCAGAGATTGGTTAAGTACATCCTTTCTCTTTCAGCAAGGTGTAGATCAAAGTTGCCTGTGGAGAATTGTGATGAATGGAGTATTTCAGTAGAGATTTGGTTAATTATTGAATCATCGGGAAAAACAGTATATTAACATAAAAATGACACTGCGCTTTGCTACTGGCTTGTTAAATTTCACAATTTGATAACTGAAAGCTGTTTAGAGAGGGCTGCTCTGAAAGCAGTAGAGGCTGAACCTTCCTACCTATATTCTGTGATAGTTTGCCATGTGACAGATGGCAGCAGAGGGGCTGTCTGACAAAATGGTGTCTGATGTGGAAGTGCAGATAATGCAAGGGTATGGAATTGAATTCCTCCATGCAGAAAAAACTGCAACATTGACATTCATTGATGCTTGATGAATGTTTATGGAGACCAACCAGTGGATGTGAGCACAGTGAGGAGGTGGATGGTGCATTTCAGCAGTAGCGACAGTGACAGTGGGGCACCTCCACTGGTGCAAGTCTTTATGAGCGTGGCGTGCAGGCTGTTGTTCGCAGCTGTCAAAAATGAGTAACTAATGGGGGTGACTATGCTGAAAAGAGTTGTTTTGTAGCTGAGAACTTTCTCTATCAAATAGTGTTTGTGTGCTTTTTATATCGGTTATAGTTCCCATGGAAATAAATAGGATGCATTACTTTCAGAGCAACCTACATATTTTCTGAAAATTACAAATTCTGATATTTGTCCTTGAAGTAGTTGTAAATACCATATACTGATATTTCCCAGGCTCTATTTGAAACAAATTTATTTTTTTTTTACTAATTTTAGTGGGAAAGAAAGTGTAGATTAAAAGTCTCTAGCAAGACTCATCTGACTTTGTATGTGCCTATATGTAGTACGTTTATGTGTACGCTTATTTCTCTTCAGTATAAATGAAGAGGATTGACGTTAGCTTCATGACTTTGTCCTCTACATTATCTTTAATTCTATTTACATTTAGACAATCTAGGCAAACCTTCATGATGTACTTAAATGCATTTGTGGAAAGTTGGCTTCCTGTCTCATAATTCTCATAGGGTGGAATACTGTATTAAAACTGCAGAGATCCACCTAACTGCATGCTTTAATCAGCAGAGTAATGCCAGTGAACCTTACTGAACTCAGCAACAAAACCAGATTGATGGGAGTAGATGAGATTGTTGCAAACATTTCACGACTGATTGTTTGACAGCTCTAATTTCTGGAAAGATTACTTCTCCTATGGGTCAAAAGCAGGAAACTGCATTCTTCTGATTTACAGCAGTGGGAGATTCATCAATGTTTTCTGCCAACTATCTGCAGGGTTCTCGCATTTTTATTAATTCCTCATTGCTATCTCCTCTGTTCATTTGTTTCTCATTTTAGATTTACAGCATTCTTAGGGAAAAAAAAAGCCAAAATATAGACAATTCTTAAATGTTAATGAGATTCTGAGGCCAAAATAAACTATAAGGAGAAAGAAAAGATGTTACTCACCACCAATCAAAATCCAGAATGATCAAACGTGCTCTGGGTTTCAGTTTTTTAGAAGGAGTAACTGCAATGCTTCCAGTATACTACAGAACGTTTCTGTAGTGTCTTTCATTAGAGAATTACAGTGTGCTTTGTAAAAATTAGTGCTTTATTCCTCACAAACCTACAGCGTTACCTAACAGGTGCAGGTGGGTGTGTTGACTGGTCAAAGGTGGAACCACCAAAGTGTGTTGTGGCTCACACTCTTCTTTGCCAGTTTTTTATTAAAATCTGTATAGCTTGAGTAAAATCTCCTAGAACCTGAAAAGATAAAGGCAAAAATGCCACTATGGAGCTTGTGCAAGTGTCTGGTTATCTTTTATTATCGCTGTTTTCAATGTAAACTGAGAACGAGACTAAATATCATTTTCCATGTGGAAATCATATAAAAACAGAAGTTCTCTATGCTTAAATTTGTGACTAACTTCATGATTTGCAAAATGAAATGCATAGCCAGGGGAGTTTTGAAGGAGACATGGATAGAAGAGTGGCCAAAACCTACATAGAATATTTTTTCTTCTCCTCAGCTGATCTCTCTTTGACAAAATTCATTTGCTTTACACTTTCTAAATTACTTCTGACTGCCAAAAGCAAACTGCTTTGCTTAAAGGTAGATAAGAGAGCTCTGGTGAGTGCACAGTGCTGTCATATCTTTGGTTTTAAAGGAAAGATGGGCAACTTAATACTGGAAATTATGCAGAGATTAGGATTACAGTAAGGCAGGCTAGTATTTCATCACAGAACAATGACATTAATTACAAACATGCCTGGTGTTCACAAAAATACTAAAAGTATTTAACTCCTAATATTTGTATAACTTACTTTTCCATGTCTCCCAGAAATCAAATTCTGAAAGTCTAATTTTTTACTAAATCAAATCACGTATGGAGGCACTGCCATTTCCAAGGTCAAATACTTTTAAAATCTATTGTTCTATTATTTCCGTTGTGCCTACCACTGGGTCTCTATCTGTTCACCTGCCAAAAGCCTCACATAAGCCTTCATCTTGTTTTGGGAGATCTAATGCATGGAAAGCGTAGCCTTGTACTTCAGTGACCATTATTTTCCCCTACCTGCCCTACTGGCCTCATTCAGGCAAATCAGTGTCATCATCCACAGCCCAGAACTGACAGCCTTCTTCACTCTATACCTGTAGCCCTGTATTTATTTGAATACATCTGAAAAGAATGTCCTGTTTTTCTTATATCCTATGGGAAGTTAGGTTTGCCCATATACTCAGCAGTACTAAATTTACTGATGCTCCAGTGCAGAAGTAGAAATCAACTCCAAAAGCTTTTTCAGCAGGATTAATTCTTCAAGCTCAACTCTGCGCTGACATATGTAACCTCTTTCTGGACTTTGAATTTTGATAGCTTACTATAACTCATTAGCTTTTTGGATAGGTGCACCCTGTAGGGTTTTAGATAGATCGATAAAAAGCCTTCTGCTTTGTCCAAATTGGGAATGTGAAGTGGTGAAGCAGGGCTCTGGGCAGCCTGGTCCACTGGTTAGCAACTCTGCGCACAGCAGGGGGGTTGAAACTAGATGATCATTATGGTCCTTTTCAACCCAGGCCGTTCTATGGTTCTGTGATTCTATGATGCAAAAATCATCATGGCAGGGGCCTTGCCAGCCAGGGCCTGCAGCATCCCAGTTTGGTGGCCAGGGCTGGCTGAGAGGTGGCAGCCAGGTGCACAGAGGAGTCCAAAAGAAACAAGATCATGGTGATGAGGCAGGTCCAAGAAGTTAATTCAGGTTAGGTCCAGTGACAGTAACCAGTGTCAGACAAAGCCCAGAGATTGCTAGGCGGGTCCGTGGTGATGAGGCAGGGTTAAGACCAAGCTGGGAAGCAAGGCCAAGGGTGAAGCATCAGTGAAGCCCATGGCAAAGCTGTGGCTGAGGACAGGCACATTGGAATAGAGCTCATTGAGATCCCCTGGGCCCATGAGCAGGGGGCGTAGGTGGAGACCCTGGACAAGGCTTGTCAGGGCCAATCAGGCTTACTGGTGCCCTGAGACATCTTCACCACTTCAAAGGCCAGTGCTATTTATTCTGAGCTGGAATACTTCAGAGGTCTTCGGTAATACATAAGTAGCAACAGTGTTAGCAGCCACTCACAAGGAAAGTAGCAGTGCACATGTAGAAGCAATCATGATCCGGCTGAAGTGTTTAAGCTTATTTCTAAACTTTCTAAACTTTTGTTTCCTTGGAAGGATAGTCTGCTGGACTAAATGTAGGACCAGTCTCACTTCTGATGCAGCGTCTACTATATACGTTGATGCACTCTGAAGGGAAATCATTTAAGTAACAGTATCTTAAAGTTTGGCAATACATAAGGATACTTCAGACACAACCCCTCTTTTTTTTTTTTTTTTTTTTTAAGAAATCAAGACTGATCTCAACAGTGTTAATGTTCTTTGAGTCTCATGTCTTGGAATTGTGGCTGGAAGTGAGCTTCTGAAATCATGGTTCTTAGTTTTGTACTGACAAACCAAAGCTTGCAAAATCCCTCTAAAATCTGTTATCTGAAAGGATAATGATACTGGTCTTTTCAGAAGGCAAATAATGCTAAGATGTTTCAAAAATAGGTCTTCAATTTCATTTTTTGCAGTACTGTAACATTGGTAGAATAATGCCCCCAGTTGAGGGCAGTGTGTAGTACTCGTGCATTAGTGAAAGGGAACAGGCATAATTTCAAAGCTTTTACTTGCTTGGCTGTTCCCTGTGGATGGGACAAAATTTCAGGCTTCCACTTACAGTTTTTCAAGTTTGCAGGAACTAGCCTCGTGTTCTTGGGCTGATGTTAAAATTCTTTTCTGGCAGCTGTCAGAACATTGATATCTTTTTAATTCTTTTTTTTTTTTTTTTTAGAAGACTTCATAGCAAGATGAAATATCTTGTGAACTGATTAATACTGTTAGAAATACAGAGAAGATTTCGATGAATTTCTTGATGCTGGTATTGAAATGGCTGGCCAAGCTAAAAAAAAAATTTTTTTTTTTGTTAACGGGAATGGAAAGTTTCTAAAACTGAATTAATGAAGGAAGGACACCAGGAAGACAGGAAATGACAGACTCCTTAAAATTAGGGAGGGTGTTCCACAGACTAACATTTCTGAAGGGATTTCTGCCAATTAAAACAAAAAAGTGAAACAAAATATCTTTACTAACAGGATCAGAAAAGAGAAGTTGCAGATCATGAAAGTTCTTTTCAGGTTTTGTAACAAAACATGCCATACGCTGTTAGGCTATGGCAGTCAATATGTATTAATGTGACAAATCAATGGCACAAAATTGAAAGTAGTGGGTGTGTCAATTGCAAAAGCCAAAGGGAGAGGATTTATTATCCAAACACTCCCTACTAAATTCCTTGAACTTTGGAAATTATGGCTTTCACTGGGAAGATTTTTATTGGAAGGAAGGAAAAAAAGAGTGGGGGGGGGGGAGCAGGAGGGGATGTGGAAACCTGAACTCCGAAACATTCAGGTTTAAGTTTGCTGTATAAATCCTCTGAGGGTAGCTAATCTGTAGAAAAATCCTATGGCTGAGGGTGGGACAATCCAGTGCCTTCCCATTTGGTATTTCCTTTGATATGTAAGCCTAGTTAATACATAATCATTTAAAACACAATACTGTGGAGATTTTCTGGATTAATTTATTGACTAAACTTATTCTCAGCTCTGTTTTGTTTGCAAAGCAGGAAAGCCAATTAGATTGTCAAATGAAAATTACTCTAGAAATAAGAAAAGGATTTGCAGAGTAGATGCACACTTCTCTGTGCATAATGTATTTGAACATACTTCCCTGGGATAAAATATGAACAGGCAGAAAACTTATTTCAGTACAGTGGGTTTGAAAGGCAGCCATTTGTGAGGCTCAGTTAATCGGTTTACCTAGGAGTGGAACATTTTGAAATGAGTTTAGTTTAGGTTTAGTTTACATAGAGGAGAAAATGCTCAGTGCTAGCACAATGTACATCATCCCAGTATTTCCAAAACACTGTCAGTTTACCTTGAAAAGACCTCCTCAGTCATCAAATTTGGTTTGCTGAGGAACTGAGTCTATTTTACTCTGTATGAAAATGGAAATTGTTGTTGTGCACCACAACAAAAAATATAAGGTTCATTATGTTACTTACAGGAATCGTTTAAGAGATGCTCAGTTATTTGATCTTGCAGATGCAGGAAGAAGTCATTCCAAACTGTGAGCAGTTTTTTCCTACTCCAGTGGAGTACATGAGAGTATCTTTAAATTCTGAATTTCTAGTTATTCCAGAATTGTATATTATTTAAAAAGTACTTGTAAAAAGTTGAATTACTTTCTTAGCTATCAAAATATAGCAGTGAAAATCTGAGAATGGTGAATATTAGTTATTGGGATGTCATTATCATCAGTAAGCAACACTGAATTTTAACTTTATGGTCAGCTCTTCTGCTAAAACTATACTTGATAACTTAAAATTGAAACATGATGGGTAATAACTAGTGACCGTTAAAATTATTTGCAGAGGGCTTACCTGAGTCTTTGGAAACTACTTGTCACAGAAGTTTACATTTTGTGCTCTACTGTGCTCTATCAACCAGCAATATGGAAAAGTTCCAGGATGGGCAATGCTGTCATTTGTCTCCCAATGTCAACAGCACGTGCTGCCAGCAGCCCTCAGAGTCTTCCTCACCTCATACTTTTTTATCAGTGTAAGAGTTCTCCAGGCTGACAGCGTGAATGGTCAGAGGAGAAGCTCATGAAACGGCTTCCTGAAAAGCTGCTTGTTGAAATTGTCACTTTTCAGATGCATTAATTGATAGGAAAAATGTCTGTGAAATTAAAATTGAAAATATTAACAGACAGGAAGATGGAAGGAAAACTAAGAACGCTTTTTAAAAGCTACAAGAAATCTTTTTTTTTCAAGTTCTTTCATTAGTGATTATAACGGACAGATACTAGCTGTCCTGTATTCAAAGGTATAAAACTGTAACATGATTTACTATAACTGAATTATAAGTAAAAATAATCGATGTTGCATTCATTTCTTTTCCTTCTCATTTCATTGCTCTCTGGAGGATGAACTAGTGAGCACTTGTTATGTCTTCTGCTCCTCAGTGTTCTGCAGAATGCGGTGATGGGATCCGCACACGTTCCGTGGTTTGTATGACCAATCATGTCAGCAGTTTGCCTCTGGAAGGCTGTGGCAATAACAGACCCTCTGAAACAACTCCCTGTAATAATGGGCCCTGTGCTGGTAAAGTGGAGTGGTTTGCTGGGAGCTGGTCACAGGTAAGCTTTACATTTAACACATCTATGTGTTTGCTGTGGGCATTTTAATCTTTTTTTTTTCCCACTCAAGGAAGATGTGTGCCATGTCTACGTCTCTGTGGAATGTTTGGATACCTTTTTTTCTGTATTTTACTGAAGTAATGGTCACTGCTTTTCTTCACCTGCTTTTTTTATTATTTTTTTTTTTACTTTGATGAAAATAAAGCTGTCTTCTTTTCCTCCTTACCTTAATTTTTATTTCTCTTCTACTGACCCATTGTTTTTATAAAAAGAGATATCAGAAAGGTATTAATTAAGATCCTTTGTAATCATGTAATGTATATCTATGGAATGGGTAGAGGCAATAGCCAAAAGATGCAAAATAAGACAGCAGCAGTGACTAAAACCAAACGCTGGCTTCTGTTTTGTTGTGCTGAAGCTTGTTATGATAGATGAAAAGAACAAAATCTGGTTAGTGGCCAGTATTGTGACATTCCTTTTTCAAGACAAATAGTTTCCTTGAGCTACACATCAATGTTCTTCCTCATTCTTCCTAAACATTTCTGCTGTCAGAATCAAAGGAATTTCAGAAGCAGTCAGCTGGTGCCCAGACATTGACGTCCATTTGTATAGGCTCTGTGAGCTACATGATGGCTGGCACCTGCATTTCTTCAGGTTGTTAGGGAAAAGTCTCTTGGCTATGCTGTTCACTCACTGCATTTCAGAGTCCAGTTGGTAAGGAGTTGGAAATTAAACTGGTACAGCTGAGATGGACATTTACATGAATATGCTTCCAAGTGTAAGTGATAATTATTACTGTTCGACAACACAAATAATAACTTCAGATTTAAAACATGCAGTTTTAATAACATAAAATCTGAGCCTTGTTACTTAGACTGCTCCATGCAGGTGAATAGGAACTTTGTACTCATTCTTGTTATCACTGAAAGAAGTGTACAGTACGATCATCCTAGTTCTCTCCATTCTGGTCTGAATAAGGAAGTTTCTTTCCTTTACAATTTCCTGTTCTCTTAAGTCCAGTTCATCTTCTTTGCTTGTATGAGATGGAGTTATGTTTGATGCATACCAATGGAGCAAAGTATTTGCTATATAGTATGTGAAAGAAGTGTCTGACAACATCTGTTCTACCAGCCAAATCCTGACTTTAAATACCATAATGAAAGCAGACAGTCAGTAGACCAGAGCAGGGAGCACTGGTGGATGACATTCTGCGTTGTGCTCCGTTAGAGCCGGGAATTTTAAGGCATTGTCTGTTGGAAGAACCGTTAAAAGAGAGCAGTGACGGAGGTGTTCATTGTTAAAAGAAAGTATATTGTATTACTTTGTACAGTATTTATTTAGGTGCATTCATTTTCATTCATCTCGTGTTCGGGGCAGTATCACAAATTCCACTCAAAATATAAACAAATAAAAATAACATTTAATTGTTTACGTCTAGAATAAGCCTTTGAAAATCATATCCTTTTACACAGTATAGAAACCCATACATTGCTGTAATCATCTTCTTTGAAAACATTTTTAAAGTGCCAGGAGTGGTATTATTTGTGTATTTAACCTTTAAATGAGCAGTGCGAGTCCACGTGAGCTAAATTTGCTTTTCAGAACTGGAACCAACACTGCAACACATAGATACTTGCCAACATGAAAAGCACACTGTGGCAATCAAGGCATTTTCTTAAAGCCACAAAATGTGGGGGTGTGTAAAGCTCCAGAACAGTGCTCTAACTTTGGAACCTCAAAGAAAGGTTCAGTGCATGCAATCCTGCTTCAGCCAGAAGCAGTAACACTGTTTATGAAGAAACTAAGTTATGCTTCTCTTTTTATTAGAAAAATTCAAGTCTATTTCTGTTTGTAGCTATGGATAAAATGAAACTTCTACGCCTCTCCATAAAGCACACTTGTAGTCATCTCTCTTATTCTTCTCAACAATAATTAGATACACATTTTCAGTCTTTTGTAGCACTTGGAATAAATACAAATAGTTCTAGCCACTGTAACCATTTTTAAGATTTAAAGTTAAATACATAATACCCAGAACTTGCAGTCCATTTTCACTTGATGAATTAAGTCATTACTATGTCCTGTAGCATTTTCCTGTGACTAGTTCCTAATTGTGACCACTGGGTACTATGTCAGTGCTACATACAAACAATAACAACCCAAGGGTTATCTGGGTTACTATTTTAGGTCTGAGGGAAAAAATCCCTATGGTAGGTGCTTATGAAATACTTTACCCATTTCCTTCCTCCTTAAGTCATACATATACCAGAAATTGAAGGAAGGGTATAGTTAAATTAATTTTACTGAGGAAAGAACCTATTAAAAGAAGGTGATGAGTTTTGGTTGATGGTGACTAAATACGTAATCAAAAATAGGGAGTAAGCAATGCTTTATAAGTTTTCCTGATGAATATTAATTTTAAGTACAAGTTCATGAGTGTGTATGTGTGTGTATTTTATTTAAGGAACAGGTGATGTGGACAAATACATTACTTCAGAAACAAGTTGAAGGACATAGTAGAATAAGAAATCCCACTCCTTTTTTGTTCTCTGATACAGTGCTCTACTGAATGTGGTGGTGGAACTCAACAGAGAGAAGTCATTTGTGTTAGGAAAACTGAAGGCAATTTTGATGTTTTGAACCCCTATGAATGCTCGTATTTGGAAAGGCCTCCCAGCCAGCAATCCTGCTACCTCAAACCCTGTGGATCGAAGTGGTTCCATACAGAATGGAGCACAGTAAGTCTGCCATGCTTTTCTATGGCTTGTTTTGTTTGAGATATCTTTTTGTTAACAGCATTTGTTAATTAATCATTAAATAAGGCTTAATCTTGCATAGCGATGATACTAAAAAGAAAGCATACTACTCATTATTCAGTGGAGCTTATGCTTCAGTTTGAGTTCCAATAGTCAGGAACCTTGGGAAAATTCTTCATCCAAGTGAAACAAAATTATCTTTTTTTCCTCACTTTCAGTAAATGAGTGCTGTCCTAGCTCTTTTCAGAAGAAAGAATGTAGAATGATTTTAACAAATTAAATCTGATGAAGGGAATCCTAATCTTTCTTCCTTATTTTGCAGATGTGTATAGGCGTTTATTTGAAAGTAAAGATCCAAATTAATCTCATAGTAAAGACATGTAGATTTAAGTATCTCTTCTGATGTTGCTGTAAACTATTTTAATTCTTTACTGTTAGTTTAGGTTACATAACTTTAACTAGCAAACTCATTTTCAAATATAACCCTACAAGTATGTAGCCACAAGAGATCCAGACGTGCATCCACAGCACACAGCAGATAAATTCTTTCAGAAAGTGAAAATATATGCTCTCTTTCACAGGCATGGAAGAAAGAAGCTGTTAAAACTAAGAAACTGATAGGAGCTTAGAGATCGCTGGTCACTGTTTATGTCCCTATTCCTAAGAAGTATCTTAAAGTCATTAAAGGTTTAAGCCTTTGTGACCACCTCCTTATTGTACAAAAGCATATGGTAGCTGAGGGTTTCCAAGATCATACTCCAAGCATTTTTCTGTTGTCCTTCTGATACCACATACTTTTTAGATAATAGTATTTCTTACTGTTAAACCTGAAGACAAAGGATTAGGGGATTAGTTGTGATCAGAATAGGTGTTTCAGAGCCTCCTGTATGAGGTTTTGGAACTTTCCAGTTCATATCTTCAGGAGACATTTTATCTGATCCAGAATAAATGACATGACCTCTTCAGTCATGGAGGTTTAATGGCAGGCTAATGCAGAATGTTAGGTTTTATGTATAGTACATTGTACGTAGCATCTAAATTCTATCTTGGTTCCATTTTAAGTACTTTAAGATCTCTACAAGAAGTTGGGTTGTTTTTTTTTTTTTTTTTGCTGTTGTTGTTCAATGTAGGATAATTACAATATTCTATATAGGCATGTAATGAGTAATTATAAAAAAAACTGAATATATTCTTTTATTCTTGCAGAAGAGCTGTATGACAAGATCAAAGAACCATTTAAGACTCTATTATTGGGAATATTTCAGTTTACTACAATACCTGATTTTATGTTAGTGATAAGTTGTTTTTGCAATGTTAGGGAAAAAAAATCTATGCCAAAAAAGTCAGAAAAGATTCTGTCTACTTTGGGGGTATTAAAGTTTCAATAATTATAAATGACCCAGGCTTAATTAAGCTTGTGAGCATTTAGGTCTTACTGGACAGTGAGCCAAAACTGAAAGACCTCACTCAGACAAAATTCTTAAAGTCAACAGGGGATTTGCTTCAATGATAATTTGTGTAATAATTGACTTTGGAAATACCAGGACTAGGAATTACGAAAGTCTTTGGCTTTGAAACTGATTTTGAAGGAACACAGAAATATTTTCTTTAGAAATTAAAAGAAACTTATAATGCTTAGTAAATCACTGTGCTGAAAGAATTGGAAAACAAGCAAGCACTAGACAAACAGCAATTAAAATGATTCCTTATTGTATATAAGTGGAGGCAAAAGGGCAGTGAAGGCCAGTGCAGTCAAGTAGTTCAGTACAGGAAGTTCTTGAAGTAAGGAACATGAACACTGTGGAAAGAGTAGATTTGGGAGATATATATATATATATATATACATAAATAAGCAGAGGAGAATAAGTCTAATTAGAGAAGCAGGAAGCTAACTAATTCAGAGAGGGAAACATTCTTGCATGCTTTCATTTGCAGAGTCTAGCACAGTTATTTGTTCAGTTGCCCCCTATAGACAGGAATGTATTTGAATTTTAAAGGAAATTGCACATCTAAGTTAAGGACTTTATAATTAGAAACAAAAACACTACAGAAGTGGAGAAGTTGATAAAAGGCTACAGTGATTTACATGGATCTGTCTTTCAGGCTCCCGTTTTTGTCACTATATTAGCAAATCTCTTACAGTCTTCTTGAACGTCGTTTTTTGTTGCAGTGTTCCAAATCCTGTGAAGGAGGATTTAGAGTTCGAGAGGTACGATGTCTATCAGATGACATGACAACCAGTACTCACTGTGATCCACAACTTAAACCTGAAGAAAAAGAACCATGTAACACACAAGACTGTATCCCTGAAATAGGTAAAGTAGAGGAACTTTGTGTTTTAACCATGGGACTCCATCTAGTGGAGACAATATTTAACGATCTTGCAGAGGTAGAGTTTTTCTTTCTCGAGTACAGAGTTTTGTTCTTACACAAACTCTGGCTCTTTTCTGTGGTTAAAGAAGGTTTTTGTTTTCATTTCTGATTAAAAATTCTTTTTTCTTTTGAAGTACTTAAAAATTGGCTTTCTTTTAAAGTTGTCAAGAGTGAGAAATACGCTTCTGTGGAAATGGCACAAACAGGTGTTTTTATGCAACCTCCTTGCATTCTTAATTGTTTCACTTTGCGGAGTCTTGAAAAAAAAAAAAGATCAGGTATCATATCATATACTGTGTTTGGTAATAGGTTCTATAATAAGCAATAAATATAATAAACAATAACATTTAATATAAGAACATAAATAGAAAACACTGTTTTTCTTGTTTCTAAGCTTCCAGTGTGGCTTGAGCACTTTTTCCTCAAGATTTTGAAGACATTATGGGCAATTAAGTCATTTTATTTTCTACATAGTAAATACACACATCAGGTTTATCAGGCATTAAAATTAGTCATTCTTCTCCTACAGATTTGACTTTAACAGTGATGAGAATGCTAGAGAAAGGAAAATGCAAGCATTCAGAAATAGTTTGAACTTGTGTTCTTCAACAATTGTTCTAATAATGAGAATTATTCTTTAACATAAGTTAATTACTTTAAAAACTGGTATACAGGTATTATACAGTTGTACAATACTATTGTACTACTGTTGTTGTTTCTTCTCTATTTAAAACAGACTTGTACAGAATGGATCATTTTTATAAACAATATTAGCATTTTGTCATTTGGTCTTTTTCTTAACTCCTCAGTTTCAATAATCACTTAATTGTATGAAAATATTAGCTGTCACTTAAAATCTGTTTCCAACTAACCATGTTGATTGTGAAGGAAAACTTGAAAATGTGAGCAGACTACATCGAAGTAATTAGGAAGTAATGGGGAATGTTAAGAACACCAATTGTTTTGTTTGTTTGATTGTTTTTGGTTTTGTTTTTATCTGGTTATTTTCAACCAATCTCAATATTTGCAATGAGGGTGGTGGTTTACTCAGCAATGGTTTATTTAAACTTGCTATTACTTGAAAATTTGCAGGTTCTGTGGCCATCTGTGCACTGCCACAGGAGTTTAGTACCTAGGAATCTAAAAATGGAGAGGTACCTATGCAGAAAAAACTAGAAACTTTCCAATCATCTTTATTTAAGCCAAATTTTTAAGTATATATGAGGATAGTTACGCTTCATCCAAGTCTTGATCAAATGTGGAAAAACTTTAATCACCTAACTAGTTGTTTGTGTAGGTAGCCTATTTTAATTTGACAATGAACGTTTAAATATAGGTCAAAGGAATCTTACATCGTAAAGGAAAGGGTGTTGGTTAATTTTTTTTCTGCTGTTATTTTCTTCAGTTTATTCTCTCTTCCTTTTTTTTTTTCCTACAGATGAGAACTGCAAAGATAAATACTACAATTGCAATGTGGTGGTTCAGGCCCGGCTTTGTGTCTACACCTATTACAAAACAGCCTGTTGTGCATCCTGTACACGTGTGGCAAATAGACAATCTGGGTTTCTAGGACACAGATAACAAATACTCTTCTATTCAAAGCAGCAATGTCAATCTTCAGATGAAGCTTGAACAGTGTTACTGTTCTTAAAGAGATGGTTTTTATACTGCTGAGTACGTCAAGACACCACATCCTTTCAATTACATTTATTGTGCAGTTATATCTTTCTGAAAATGTTTGTTGGAAAACTATGATCTTTTTAAAGCATTAATTTGTATTGATAATATTATTTGCACCTCCTCATCAAATAATTATTTAAAGAACATACCAGCCTTACTATTATGAAATTAATGTTAAAAAAAAAAAAAAATCAGAGGTAGGCAATTACTGCAGATATTTTACCAGTATGGGTGCAACTGCTTCGTTATTTCCTGAGTGCTTACTCTTACTTGGTGTTTTGAACTGCCTTAAAGTAGTAGATCAAATCAATAAAACATGCACATGAGAAGAATTATTTTACAGAGAACCCACCCCTTGGAGACCTATTCGTGTTCAGTTTCTTAGCACTCAAATATATATTTTTAATTACTTCAGTCCATTCATAATAGTAAAGGTTATACTCTTTCACTTATTCTTTTAGCTAACTTCCTGTCCTCAGGCGGCAAATATATACACACTTGACTGCCAAAAAGTGCCTTTATATTTAAATCATAAACCCTTAGAGTTATACTTTTCTAATTTTGTATAGATTTTAAAATATGTTACCTACCAGAGTGCCTCCAGCCCATTAAGTCTTTAACAGCTGCAGCCATCAGTGAGATTTACCAGAAAGGTGAGGAGCCTTTGCTGGTGTTTAAAAATATATATATATTTCCATTGGCAAGGTCTATTTCCCACAGGGCAGTTTTTCAGTGAACTGATACCTTGCTTAATGTCTTGTCTCTGCACTATTGCTTAACTAGTACCATGCAAAAATACCATGTCTAGATGTGGTCAGCATATCACAGCCTTCTGAAGCAACCACCAACAGATGCACGCCTCTGTGCTTTATAGAAGTCTGTTACTCTTGATATCTGTAGGCTCTGTAAGGGTAGTAGCTGAGTATTTGTAATAAGATCTCAACTATTGGTGTTTTTCAGGTTTTGATCAGTTATTACAACATACTTGTCTTTTTTAGTCAATGTTTCATTCATCAGGTCTATTCATACCACTCACTTTATGCTACTCAAGAATGGCTTTGCTTGCTTGCTGAGCGTATGTTAGTAGAGCTTAACTTGCATTGAAGTTGGAATAAGCAATAAGACTATGATTCAACAAATTTATTTGGTGATTTTTCATTTCTGCAATTACTGTACTCAGCCCTTCTGATTTGCTACAAGTAGAATGTGCTGTGCAATGCAAATGAAAATTTTTGCATTATCTGCACATTCTCTATCTTTCACCTGTGAGGTCATTCAAATGTGTAAATAAGGCTGAGGGAAGAAATTAACACCTCTGCTCATTCACCTGGTTATTGCTTTTAAAATAGTGATATCTGGCTGCACATCTATTTTAAGGTGCCTGCTGCCAGAATTGAAAAACAGTTTCAATAATGTGATAAGCCTCTCCCAGTGATGCGATAGTGCAGTGATTAAGGTGTCCTGCTACTGATTAAGAGGCATGTTTGAACCTCATTTTGGATTTGTATCAGAGCCTATCCCAGATGATCCATCTGTAAACGTGCATCTGTTTTTATTTTCTTCTTACTACTTGGGTAGAGATGATGTGGAAGAATGGGCACTGGGAGGCAAAGGTTGCTGTGCTACTAGTCCCACTAGTTCATGTGCTGGAAACTACAAGCACAGGAAGGTAGAACTCCTCTAGTCTAAAAGCTGCATTGGACTGAGACAAACTTTAGATAATTTGATTCAGTCAGTTACGAAGAATATATTTCAGCTACAATGAAGTATTAAAGTGTTTCCCCGGAACTTTGAAGTTACTGTTTGTGATTATAAACCATTAATGTCATTGGATGTTTCTGTATACCATGTCTTGGGCTTTCTCGCTATAATTAGTTCACATAAAGCCTCTAGAAACAGACATGCTATTAGAAAACCTTTAATATGAGCTCACAGAGATTTTGCAGTTCTGTTTCCTTGTATTATGAAAATCTGTCCATGAGGATAACTTAAAAATTTGTGATCGTGTTATATTTGTTAGATTCTTGACCAAAGACTGATATGGAGAAAGTGCAGCATAACCAACTCTGGAATCCAGTATTTGTAAATACTGATTTTCGTCTCAGTGTCTCATTGCAGCAGATGTTGACATACAGTATGTAATTTTCGCTGTTACCTCTTTTGTGTCAAGGAAGTGTATCCTGTCAGCTTGAGGAAAATATTTGTTCCATAAAAAGAATGACTGAAAACCACAATGAGAATGAAGTATGTGGAAGTAATCAGGTTTGCAAACAATTCATAGGCAATCATCTGCTTGCACATACTCTTGGCTGTGAGAAAGCAAGTCAGCAAGCAGACAGGTGATCTTAAAATATTCATAAAATCTGTTGTTATGCTCTGGAATAGATGACCATTGGGTTATTTTACAAGGATTATCATCATATAGGCATCATTAAGCTGCCACTAAAGTAAACAATGAATGGGAGCTAAATATCAAAGAATATGTATGTAGTGATATAATCCCATATTACTCCTAAGATGTACAGCTTTGTGAATTGAATGCAGTGAATTATGTTTATACAAATTATACGTGGGTGGGTTTTTTTTTAGTTAAAGGACAGATTTCAGATGTACTAGTTAAAATAGATTGGATCACCTAATTGAACATGTGGTGATATGGAAACTGCCAAAATCTTGCTGAACTTGATAATTTATCATCTAATGTTTGAGTATAATCAAAATACTTGTTCCTGAAATATGAACTAACAAACTCTTCTTTCAGCACTTTGATGTATACTAGTGATGATACTAATATTACCTACACAAAGCAAGTGCTTTGCTAGTATCTCACTGTCACACAAAGTGCATTTTTGAAATTGTAACAATAGCATTTCCTTTAATAGAGCAGTGTACTGTTGCCCACAGGGGCCTGTTTTTACTTCATGATTTTACTGTAAATGAGAGTTGGCCTTCGTGAATGCAGTAAAGCTAGATCAAGTTTAAAACAAATATAAGTAAAAATTTATTCAGGTTTCTGTGATCGTTTATATTTCCTTTTATTGATATTTTAAAATCAACCAAAATCCCTCAGAAAAAAAAAATAATGAAAAAAAGCTTCCTTGCTTTAAAGATTTTCACTTTATACAATCCAGGAAGACCAGAGTTAGCGTAAGAAGACTGCCGTAGGTTTTTGATTATTATAGAGTCTAATCAGTATAACTTCTTACAGGGGAAAAAATGGCGTACTGCTCTCATATCTTCCAGACATGCACCTGGACAGATTCAGCTCCATGTAGAGCAGGCTCTGTGTCTCAAGCACTTTCTTCCTAGAATTGAGGACTGTTTGTGCAGTTGTTTACTGTTATCAGGGATCCATTGTGGTTTTTTACCTCCTGCTCAGTGCCAAGTCTAAGCATGTGTAGGTGGAATTGGTTGTGTATAGCAATTGCATGCTACATTTGACAACACTTACTAGCAGGGTTGAATTTATTATCTCCCTCTCACTAGCTGAGAAACTGAAGACGATGTGGAAGCTTGAGGTTTGCTCCTATGAGAATGACCCTGTGTCTGGCAGTAGAGTCCTGGGAAGTGCAGTGCAAAAGACGTGGGTGTTTTTGCAAGCCAGCTGCCCTGCAAGTGTTTATGCTCTCTGACTTAATGCAGCACTGCCCCAGTATCCCTGCACAGGGAACTAGTGTCTTCCTCATTACATACATCATCTTTTTTCTTCCTTTCCCCAATGCTTGAGTGAATCAGCAAATTGAGAACTTTCTATATGAATGAAGCAGTGCTTAACATCAATGTTGTTGGTTAGATCTGACTTTTATGATAATATGGTGCAGTTCAGAGTGGGTTCATTCTGTAAAGAAAAAGCAGAATGTGTTGCAGAACATGCTGACTTAATGACATGTTAATGCAAAGAGGGATTTTAGCTTGTTTGTTCACTTTGACTTGATAAAAGTGGTCAGTGTAGCCCTGACTCTGGTGAGTACATGAGATTTGTAGAACAGAAGACCAT
Source organism: Numida meleagris (assembly GCF_002078875.1). Taxonomy (NCBI): domain Eukaryota; kingdom Metazoa; phylum Chordata; class Aves; order Galliformes; family Numididae; genus Numida; species Numida meleagris. The sequence continues at coordinate 5,987,255 of NC_034417.1, forward strand.
ATGGGGCAGCAGTATTTCCAGAACTTTGCTGCTCACTTCACGTATGTCTGAGTCCTACATAGGTTGCTCTGAAAGCAATGCCTCCTATTTATTTCCATGGAAACTACAACAGATACAAAGAACATAATAACACTGTTTGATAGAGCATATTATCAGCTACAAAACACTCTTTTTCAGCGTAGTCACTGCCATTAGCCAATTCATGTGGATGAGCTGATAGAGATGCTCTTTGTTTTGTGGTGTGACAGTTGTGCATGGCCATCCAGAATGTGGCTTTCTTTCACGTCACTGTCACCACTGCTGAAATGCACCACCCACTGCCTCACTGTGCTCACATCCACTGTTTGGTCTCCATAAACATTCAGCAAATGTCAGTGAGTGTCAGTAGGTGCCATTTTTTCTGCATTAAGGAGTCCAGTTCCACACCTTTGCTTTGTGTGCACTTCTATGTTGGATGACACTTTGTCAGACTGCCCCTCTGCTGCTATCTGTGGCACAGCATCAAAATGTAATTGAATATTGGTGGGAAGGTTCACCCTTCACCCTTCGCTGCCGTTCCACCAACATTCACCTCTGATGTCATGGGCCACGATTATAAAATAGGAGGCATTACTTTTGGAGAAGCCATCGTAGAAAGTGCCAGGGGTCATCATAGAGGGAGGAAGGAGGTAGATGCTGGAAGCAGCTCGTGGCTAATAGAACTTCCAAGTAGCGATGGAGGTTATGCCTTCCTGAAGGAATATCTTGCCTTCACTCTTAATAACCTATACATCCATAAGAAGTAAGTTGTGCTCTCCAGGGCTTTCCTTTGTGTTTGAAACACAAAACATGAGATTTTGAACACAGAAATAAACTTCCTATATCCTAACATCGCATACAGAATATATTTGTGGGAACTGTTAGTTTTTTAGTAAAGGTAGTAACATTATATGTTCTATATCTGAAATGAAAAATCAACCAATAATCATTTTCAGTATGTTTAGTATATCTTAATAAAGCAAAGTTGTCAGCATTATCTTAATAGTGTGGGTGAAATTCAGGCCAGGAGAAAGGAAGAAAACTCCATTTAAGAACTCACACCAGGCTGAACTTGGATCTGTACTTATCAGCTTTTAGCAACGAGAAGTTGATTGCAATTTTCCAGTCTTCTGTATCCCAATTTACTTTAATGGATTATAAATCAATCTACCAATATATTCAGAGAAAAGCTTAATTTTGAGAAATCAGTCACCTCACAGGGACAATCTTCCTTACCGCTTGGCCTGAACTGTTTCGTCTGTGTTGTGTTGGGATCTTGTGAGATGTAGTCCTGCGGTGGACTTGGCAGGCGTGGGTACGTGGAAGCTTGTGAACCCCACACTGAAGTCACTTGGGCTCCACGCAGAGGAGGAGGAGGGTCTGAAGCCTTCCTTACCTGCATGGATCAGTAAACCTAACGCTATGAGTGACAGAAAACCCGTAACATTTTTATATATAAAAAATTTATTTCTACTTGACCCTGATAATTGATTTTGGCAGAAGAAGGATATACTTTATTATAACTTATTTTGTTGTTATTTGTAAATACAAGATGTCTATGGGAGATATGTATTCTGTACGGAACCGGCTACTGCACCAAATGCTTCAAATATTTAGAATATGCAGATGTTTATTAAAAGGGACCTAATATGTATTTATTTACATATACTATTCACCTTTTGTCCAGCTCTTTCATTATACTGACCCACCTTTTATGGAATTTTATAGTACAAGTATTACATATGTATTTTTGTATATATGTCATACTGTAAATTGATAATATAATTTTCTAAACTTTTGATTAGCCCATTCCTGGAGTGAATTAAAGGGGAGGATAGGCAGATTGCTTTCTGACTCGTTCAGGAATACGTATCCGTGGCAATGCACCTGAACCAGACCTGTACAGCATCCATTTCATACTGTATACGTTTTCTCTTTGATGAAAAAGTGTTAACTATTTTTGTTTATGACTAATTTATTTTTTATTATTTGGAAAAATAAAGTAATTCAAGACGAATGGGTGTGACACGGTTTATTGAGCAGCCCTGTGCCCGTCCCACGGCTGCTCTCAGGCCTCGGTGCTAACGCTGCGCCAACGGCACGGAACTGCGTCTGCTTCTGGAATCTTCTGCAGGTGGAGTTCCTGTAGCTCCTTCTTCAATGTCAACTCAGCGATTCTGCCACGGGGAAAAGCGCGCGCTCTTTCAGTGTGGTTCTGACGCGGCTGCCCCGCCCCGCCCCGCCCGCCCTCACGCTCAGGCCCGCCCGTTGCAGCACGGTCCCGTCAGCTGCCCGGCGCTTCCTTCCCGCCGCGGAGGGAGCGGCCTCGCGCTCCGCCGCCTCGTGCCTTTGGCGCCCAAACGGCCGCGCTGCGGCGCGAGGCGATCGCCTCAGCTGTGGGCGCGCGCCGCGGCCGTTAGGTTGGTGCCGCGGTGCCCGGGCGTGAGTGCGCGGGGAGCGGAGGCCGCGGTCCGGCGGAGGCGGTTCTCTCCGGTGGTTCTCTCCCGCGGTTCTCTCCCGCGGCCCGGAGTAGAAGCGGACGCGCAACACGGCAGAACGAGCCTGGGGCCGAGCCGGCCCCTCTCACCGCGCTGGGAGCGCTCTGCCTGGGTGCTTTCTGTAAGTTTCTGTAAGTGCTTAACGCGGCTTTAAGTTCATATATATAACACGAAATTCTGTATTGGTTGTGTTCCTGCTACGCGTTCTTTCCGTTTCAAGTAAAAAGCACAGGTAACACTGGAATCCTGCAGCAGGGGCTGGCTTTGCTTCCTTCGCACCTGTGCTGGGAAGCCGGGCTGCCCGTCCCTGCCGCTCCGCGGCCCCTTTGCCGCACGGCTTGCTCCCAGCTGCGTCCAGTGCGCGGTGCGGCCCCGTGCCCACGTGACCCGTGTGAGTTGCACTGGGACATCCTGGGCCAGGCAGGGTCCCGCGCGGATCGCCTTCTCCATAACGACATCATTTAATCCAGGCCTGGGAAACAGCGTGGTGTTGTGTACCTACCGCCGGAGCGAGGAAAAGGATCCGAAGTTAGGGCAGAGGATCTGCAGGGGATGTTCCTAAAACCTGTGTCTAGCATCCTGGGAGTGAAGGTGCTGACGTTCTTCAGCTTGTTTTGTGTCTCTTTGTTTCTTTTTTAATTTCTCCCGCTTCTTTCATATTTGTCATTGCAGTTGGCCATATGCTAGCAGTGAGGGTTTTGGTTACAGATAATTGGATACACTGTAATAGAAAGAGCTGTAACTTCCCAGGGGCCTTGTTAAAAACAGATGGATACCTTATTTATGCCATCTAAATCTTTTATTTAAATTATTACTGTTCATCAGCTGCTATGTTTTACCTTATTAAAAAAATACAATTTATTGCAACAGTAAGTTTAAAGATTTTTTAAAAAAGAGCTTTAGGTTGTTTTTTTTTTTAAACAAAGGTTTAAAATGCTCTGTTTGCGGGTGCAGCTCTTTGTTTTGCGCTATTTGTGCCCTGTTTTCCGGGTGTATTCTCTCATATTATCAGCTGTTGCCTAGTGGGTGGCAGCCCAGCCCAGCCCATGGCAGGGGTTGGAGCCGAGGGCTCTTTGAGGCCCCTTCCACACCAACCATTCTGTGGTACTATGATTCTTTCCCTAGGCAACAGGCTAGATGCACCTAAATAATTCTAATATCTTCCAAGAAGATGTCTGCCTTTGAATCCTGCTACTAGACTTTCTGCTGGTAAAAGAGAAAAGGAAATTACATCCTTCTTGGTTTGCTGGTGTGAAAATTCTTCTGTACTTTTTGTATTTGGATGAAACACAGAGCGTCTCTCATTGGGGGCCAGTTGCTGCTGACTTCTATGGGAGTTACTCCTGCAAACCCAAGTGCTGACCTTATCTCTAATAGAGCTTTTGTCTCACATTCATAACACTTTTATGTTTAATTAACTCAGATTGTTTATACACTAGATTGCTGAGGAAAATAAGACATAAGTGAAATTTGAATGGACCATGAATTCTGTTTCAACAGCCCAAAGAAAAATAGGCCCGTTCCCTAGTTGTTCTAAAAAGCAAGGATTTTTCTCCTGTCCAGTGATCATATGCTTCTGGCCAGATTAAGTCTAGATGGTGTTAATGGTCTTTTGTAAGAACAAATTATTCTCAGAACTTTTGTTTTTGATGTTCTTTTTTTTCCATATATAATTTCTGCAAAAGATGGAGATATCTGTAGCATAGCCCCTCCTCATTATTACTCTTTTATCATAGTAGAAATTTATGGATTTCTAAAAAATTAGTGAATGATGCAGAACAACTGTAAGTGAAAACAGATGTGGAGTAAGAGCAGAAGAGCAGGAACTGTTGTCAGTGCTTCCCATGCCATAAGGGGCATTTTGCCTTGGAGAGCTGGCTGTGAGGGACAGACGGGTCCTTACCGACACAGGGTACGTTCAAAGCGTAACAGGTGAGGGTGCTGGGTGCTGGGGGTGGTCCTCAGCAAGACGAAGGGAAGTGCTGCCTAGTTTATCTGAGATAGAAAGAACTCCTGACATGCCCATTGTCCCTAGTATCTCTTGCCCTTAAAGACTTTCAGGGTTTTTGAGCAGGCGTTTAGTTTAGCATCTGTAAATCATCCATAACAACATCTGACCTCATATTTGCAGCAGAAAGCAATCATAGTTGCAATTAAGCAACTGATTGATTGATAGTTGTAATTAAGCTTGATTAATCAAGTATTTAATGCCCACTGCTTCCTTTGCAGCCTAAACCAGTTGGACCCAGTTGAAATTGGTAGCTTTTATCTTATCTTATGAAGGAAATTGCCAATGCTTAAATGCCATGTAAGCCTCACATTCCACCAGAGTTCAAGTGGTCAGAGCTAGGGCAGGAAGCCCTAGCAAGCAGATCATATTTGCAGCCCTCGCTTCAAGAGAACAAAGAGTATACGTGAGCTTAGCAAAGGCGGAGAAAAACAGCAGTAAAGGGCATTTGACATAGGCTTGCTTCAGTTGCTAAATCTAACGGTAAGGGCTATGGGAACAATATGGTGATGGGAAGAGAGCATGGAAAAGGAAAATACACTGTGGGTGAAGGATGAGGAAACAGAAGTGTGCTGTTGAGTATTTGGGGATGGAGGAAGGGCGGGCAGATTCTTTGTTCTCTTCTTTGTGCCCTCTCCTTCAGGTTTTCTGTTTCTGTTAACCTTTCAGACATCTGATTCCTTCATCAGAGCAGCAGGAATGTGCTGCCAGAAATAGTGCTGCCTTAGGAGATACTGGAAAAAATGAGAAATCCTTAAAATCAGCATCTTCTCCCCAAAGCCTGCTTTGATCTAGGTTCTGTTCCAAAAGTTCCATGAATACATCAGTTGGAGATTGCTTTTCTTGTTCTCTGTGCTTTTACAATGGCCTTGGCTCTGATCCTGGCGTGCTGGATGGCATCGGAAGGTTGGCAGGGCATCGTGCGTTAAATTATCTGCAGCAAACTCATTGGAAAAGTCTGCATTTCTGCAGGAGTTTTATCGTGATACTTAACAGTGGTATATAAAAAAAAAGGATATGAAATATGCACTGAAATGCAGTTGGTCCCGATCTATCTGCAGTGTTGCTTTCCTTGCCAAGCCGTGCAGTATAATCTTCTTCTAAACACATGGCCCTGTCGAACAGCAGAGAGCTCAGTGTTCCAAGCAGAAATTGCCTTAATGGAAACAGCAAGTAATAAAAATCAATGTATACAAGAATGGAGCGCTCAGTTCTGCTTGCTAGAAATATTTGGAGGACTTCTCAAGGCCGACAGAGAAACTATGAAATGATTTGAGCAGTGAGTGTTTAATTAGCTTCCAAATTAAAAAAGATAAAAAGAGGCTGGTGCTTATCCCTTTTTCTGTAAGTGTGGAAACCTAGTGATCTAACTTTCTATCGTATCCTGAATAATATCTGTAAAAACCCATGTCAGATTCATTCTAGAAAGAGTTTTTCCCCTTGTACACGTGCCATTAAGGCAAGGTTGAGTGGCTGCAGATGAGAAGTGCTGCCCGGGGCTCGGCACGCTCAGTCCGGGATCTGCCGTGAGGAGCGTGTCCAGGCTGTGCAGCACGGAGCCCACCCTTCCCAGACCTCCCTGCATGTTGTTCCGCTCAGGCGCACGCTTGTCCTGGGATTTGGGCATTGCTTTCATAGAGCTCCAGCTGGGCCCTCCAGGTACGGCACTGCTCCAGGATTTCAGCTTGCTTTCTGTAGGGCCGGTTCTTGGCCCTCCTGACTGAGGGAGGTGAGGAGAACCGCAGTGCAGAGTGGATGAGGAAGTCTGGGCTTCGGGAGTGCAGAAACTGGGAAAAGTGAACTCAGATGTTGGTGCGTGTTCGGATCATGACTGAGACTTTTAAATACGTAGAGAGCAGCATGAGCATCTGTTCATTAACAATATTTATTTAGTAGCAAGCCTGGTTGTGTAAAATTGGTGTGTATAGCCATATTAGTAATTAGAAAGTACGTCATTTTCCATCTTACCGTTTTTGTGTGGTAGTGAGGAGTGAGAAAGAACAGAAAGTGTGCGGTAGTGACGTGCTTCTTCAGGAACATGCTTCAACCTGGCCTAACAGCCAGAGATAAGCATTTCACTGCCAGTATTGCTGAGGGAGAAGGTGGTTACTAGTCAGGTCCGAGTCAGTTACGTGAGAGGAAGAAGACACAGAGGAAGATGAAGTCCCGCTGCGGGTGGTGCAGCCACTGAACAAATCTTGCAGTTGCCCTCTAAAAAAGTGTGGCTGACTGTAGCAGGGAGTGGGCGCTTGAAGAACCAGAAACTGCTGCTAAAATCAGGCCTCTGTAATCCTTGTATTAGAGAGAAAGCAGATTTTTGTTGCACATCTGCTTGTAATTCCTTTTTCCTTCTTACATGTCGGGCTAACAATGTATGGCGTAAGCCAGCAGCTTAGGCTTGTTGCCGTTTGTTCTCTTTTCAGAGATCTGAGGTTGCTTTCTTTCCTTTTTAGGCTCTGAGGGTGAAGCTGTGTGCTCCGGCCAGGAGCTGCCGGTAGCTGGGCTGGGCTGGAGCGGCCGCTGAGGGGCACGCTGCCTCCTGTCCCTTAAGCGACCTGCTTCCTCGCTGCAATCACTGGATTTTATTTTTTTTTTGAACACATAAAACAAAAAAAAATTAGAAGCTTTAGTTGCAATTTCAAAATGTAAAAAAGTGTTTTTCTTCCCAAACATTCCTGTCATGTTGAGTGTGAACAATAAGATACAGCTTGCTGATCAGTGTTGTTGGACAGGGATTGCGTGAGGGCCCAGATCTTCAGAATCTTTGGAAGCATCTGGGTTTTTATGAATGTGAATTCTAAAAAAGCCTTTAGTTGTTCACATGGCATTTGAATGGATTTACCTTAAATTCTCCGAAAGAATGCTGCAAATGCTAAAGAGCTACCTACTGTTCAGTAGATTCGTGGAAGGGAATTTAGTGAGGGAACCATACAGAAGCTGGTTGCTAAAGCCCCTGACTTCCACATGCGTGGAGCTGGAGCCTGGCTCAGAAAGACATGGCGCTTGGTCTCAGCCCTTATCTTTTGGCGCTGCTTTCCATGCCTTCTTGTCCCCTCTTAAATGCTCCCCTGAAATAAACATATTTCCATTATTTTGTTCTTATTGTTCTATTAAGAGCAAGATTTAAAAGTAAACTAAGAGCTCCAGTAGCTGTCAGTTTTGTTTGAGAGGATCTGAGTGGAGCTGCTCATCCACCACCAGATCCTGCTCCCACTTGCCAGCAGCACTGAGGGAGCCGAGGAGAGGAGTCAGGGAAAGGCATCAGTTATCTTTGTTGCGTGTGTGCTCGGAAATCTCATTACATGGTTATTGCTGTAGCACTGCAAAAGCAGGGCAGCAAGGGGAAGAGTGCCGGCGGGGTCAGGGAGGTCTGCCTGCGGCAGCTTCCCTGGAAAGGCGAGCAGGGTTACGGTCGGACTGACTGCTCTCAGTGCCTAACATCTTTCTCCTCTGCTTTCTCTTCTTACTGTGTGGAATTGGGAGTTAGGGTAAAACTAATTTACTTGACAGCCACGTGGAAGTACTGGGGCAGGGAACGTATAACAAAATCCCAACTGCTGGATTTTTCCTTTTATTCTTTTTTTAAAGCGTTTCCCTTTTCATATCCATAGGAAAGTAATTAGGAATGAACCGCTTTCCTATTTATGTGGCTGTGTGGTCTGAGGAAGTGGTGTCTGTGCTGGATCAGCCCCGCTGCTGCCAGGACTGGCTGTCAGTGGGAGCTCGGGGCTGCTCAGCATTCCAACCTGGCACTGCGTTCTGCAAACCTGTCAGCATGGTGCTGTGATGGGAGGAGCTCTGCTCTGCCCCAGCTTCAGCTCTCAGGGTGTATGGCACAAGAATTTTTAAGGACAGAAATACGCCATTTCCTTCTGTAGCTAGAAACGTTCTGTTGTGAATTATTACTGTTATTTTGGTTTGGTTAGAAGATGGCTGCATTTGAAATAGAAAATCAAAGTTTGACCAGACCAGTTTGGCAACAGCTTTCAGAAGTGGATTAGCTCTCCCAGCTCAGAGTATCTCGTGGGTGGGTCTTCCTTCCGTGCCTTGAGCCCAGCCCAGGGAAGCTCCTCCTCGTGTTATGTTGTGTTCTTAAACTGTGAACGCTGCTAGGGAAAGGGAACTAATGAAAATATGGATTAAATTAATATTAGGTACCCTATAGATCTTAGGGAAGGTGCTGGACCATATTTCTGGGATATAAGTAAGCTGGGGTTCTATATGTTCTCCTGGACATCTTCACCTTTTTTCTGATCAGCCCAGATATCTGCGATGTGCAAAGATTAAATGTATTTTTCTTGTTATATGGCTTTACTTTAAATTTGTGCTGGCTGACAGGAATTGCACTGGTAGACTTCTAGCTTATTTGCTATCCTTGAGTTCCTTGTTTTGTCACAAAGTCCTATTTGCAGAAAATCAGTTAAGACTTTAAAAATAAAAGTTTGAGAGGTTGAGAAATGCGCTTACAGTGACAAACTCTGTTACCTGCAAGTCTCTGTGACATAGAAAACAATTTTTATTAAAATAAATGTCCTTACGGTTTCTTCACCAGAAATTGTGGGAAACCAGCAGCTGTCCTAAGTGAAAGTAAAAGGTCCAAGAGGGGCTGTCCTGAAGGGAAAAAAAAGTCTAAATACTAAAAGCATTATAACTGATCCACTAGGATTATTCAGTCTATTTTCAGTCATTTAGGTTTACATACTTAGAACTACTTAAAATTCTCCGTTTTAGAAAATCCAGGCCCAACCCTCATAGAATGGGTAGCACAGTGTAGGTGGCCGGAACAAGGCATGCTCAGCGAGCCTGGGCAGAGAGGCACAGCAGCAGGGGGTTCTTGGTTTTGTTGTTCATTTTGCTTGTCTGCCTATTTTTTGATTGGGCCTTACCAGGGTTATTTACCTTATCGCAGGTGACTGCTACAGCATTGGGTTTCTGCTAGTGTTACATATATTGCTCTGACTCCAGTCTTCGTAGCGCACTAACGGCTGCAGCTGAGCATATTGGTTCGGAATTGGAATAAATAGGAATTTATCTGTGGAAGAAACGTGTTGATTTATCAGTTGTAGAAACACAGTTGAAAACAACAGATATTTTTTATTGTCTGGTGTGTGAAAGTAGGAAACATAATTAACAAAAATGAAGTGGCTTATGCAGATGTTTTCCTCTCCTGACTCCTAACATTTGCTTACTGAAGTGAGTAGCAGTTTGGGGTTTGGAAATGTAAGACTGGAACACTGAGCTCTCAGTCTCCAGGGACTGAAAAGTAAATTAGATGATTCTGCAGCATCTTCTGAAGTAGGTGATGATTGGAAAATATTACATTGAATATTCTGTCCTAAATTAAGTGAATATTTACATAAATCTTAGGTCACGAGTTGCCTTTAAGCCATGTTTGTGCAGATAGAACACAAAGCTTCTCAAAGCTCCTGGGAGAGTGATCTTTTTGAAATGCTGTAGCTAATTTCCTTTGGCAGGAGGAACCCTGGTGGACAGATCCCATCCTTTCATTTGGTGAGATCAGTGGTACAAATTGACATGAGTCCTTTGTGTTAGTCTGAGAGGACTGTACGCTTTTATTTCTTTCCGAACTTGAGAGTTAACAGTACCAACACCTCTGAAACCTTTCTACAGTGCTCTGGTTTTGATTCTGAACACAGATTTTTTTACTACAGAACTGGATTTAGAAATCAGTGTTTATATGTCTTGTGAGATCCATGAGAGCGGTATGTGTAGAAGGTAGGCAGTGTCTAAGTGTTCATTGGGAAGACAACACCAAGAGGAAGTTTGGTCAGGAAAGTCCATATGTGTAGCTCTCAGCCTTGTGTAGAAGTGCTTCTGGTGGAGGACAATGTTCTAATCGAGCAGTTCAACTTTGGGGTTAAGAGATCAGGTAGATCATTTCTTTATCTTCTTTCCTAAACCCAATAACTGTGTATGATGAGAGTCATGTGAAGGATCCATGGCAGAGGCCTGGTCAGCCATGGAAAGCTTTAAGTCAAGGGAAGTCCAACTGGTAACGTGCCCAAGTCTGTTGAGCTAGTACTGTCAAAGTAAACAAATGAAATCCAACATATATTATCCCATCAGATTAACAAAAAAATTGATAAGGATCTATACTCACAGTCTGGCTACAAGTCTAAGGCAGTTCTGTTCAGAAACAAGCTGGCTGTGCATTAGGAAGCGAGCTGGGAATGACAGAAGTGGATGAGCCTTACACAGTGTGAGGCTGCGTGGACTCGATTGGCTGTTGCGGGCATTTGTAAAACTGGAAAGAATGGCAAAAATGTGACTGTTATTTCTGTAAGAACACAAGTACGTGAAGTGTTAAATAAGAACAAATCAAACTGTAACACTTCTTTTTAAAAAGGATGTTCTTGGTAAAGGGACAAGGGAATGGAAGCAACATTTCAGTATTTCAAGAGCTGTTTGTCTAAAGGACTGATGTTATACATATAAGTTATCTAAATATCCCAAATACTGTAATGTGCTTTTTTCCTTCCAGCTAGGCAATGACTGATTCTTGTAATATTCTTAAAAGGAGCTAATAATCTAGAGGGAGACTGACTTCTTACACGATCCAATAGGGGTAGGACAAGGGGAAATAAATTTAAGCTAGAAGAGGGGAGATTTATGTTAGATGTTAGGGAGAAATGTTCCTCTCAGAGGGGGGAGGCCCTGCCACAGGCTGCCCACAGCTGTGGGTGCCCCATCCCTGCAGGCAGTTCAGGGAAGACAGTTTTCTTCAGCTTATTGACTTCTTTGGTAACACACAGGAGAGTGATATGGCTCAGCATGTGGAAGGGTGGGTGTGGGAGAAAAGGAAGGTGGGGAACTGTGCTGAAAAGCTAGCAAATCTGAACAAAAACGTGGAATGATACCTATGGGTTAAAATTTCTCAGACATGGAGTTTGTTAATGGAATGTGTTGTAACTGAGACTCTGTTCTGTTTATATAATTCCCGGTGTCAGCGGTATGAAAATGTTAGCGGTTCTGCCCAGTCTCACCCGCTGTACATGCTGCTATGCCTTCACAGTGCTAGTAGGCAAAAAATGCAGAGCAACCTGAAAATCTTATGAAAGAAAAAACAGGAACTGTGGTGATTAAATATTCAGTATTCTTCAGCAGGAAAATAATTTAGTGGAATTATTCAGGGTTTCAGGAGCACCTTTTCATAGAAAGGAATGAAAGGCCTAATATTGCCATGCTCCAAGTTCCTCTCAGGAGGACCCGTGGGTAGGCTTAACTTTGCGTCTGCAGCCTTCATTTGGAGCTCCAATTTTTTCTACAAACAATTTAAATTAAAGCAATGATATAGTAGTAGGTTTTAAAGCAGTCCAATATTAAATTAGACCTCTTGTGCCGAGATGCCTGCTTCTGAATTCTGGTAATGTCCTCCTTATTAAATAAACCTTGATACCATGAACAGTTCCGCAGATGTCTTGCTATTATATATTTGCACTCGTTAGCATGCGTCTGGTATCTTACAGCTGTATTACCAGATTGTACTTCAGGAGCTGCCAAGAAAATCGGTTCTGTGCATGTGGAGTTTTTGAGCCCTGAGCAATAACATTTACCTTCAGACAAAGGAACTTCTTCTTTTTCCTTTTCCCTGCTCTGGAGCTTTGTATACTAAACATTAATGTTATTGTTAATGTTGTTCTTGGTTTATTTCCTGTTTTATATATTTTTATTGCAATGTCTATGGAATGAAGTAGCTAAATAGTCCTGTTTGAACCAAGATGAGGAAGAATAAGCCTTGTTCTTTGTGTAATTAGAATGTGAATTAATGAGGTATTACTTGATTCCTAAGGACCAAGTGACCTTCCTGACTTTTCTAGTTGCAGATAAAAACCACCATACATGTGAGAGAGAATCTATCGTAATGGAGAGCTGAGAAGAAGGCTGTGGGCTTCATCAGGTAGCTTCTGAACTGAGAACAATCGCAGCGTGCATTACAGTTGGCTGAATATGTGGATAGCTTCCACAGTTCAGCAGCAGCCACACCCTCCATATGACTTGCTTGTTTATTTTCATTTATGTTGAGATATTTGAATTATCTTGTATCAGTTCAGCTTTGTTGATAATTTCTAGGACATAATCCCATTTAGAGTTCTAATTTCATTAACTACTTGCCACTCAGAAGCTTGCAGGTAGTATTTGTGTTTGCTATCAGACACAAATAAGAAGCAATTTCTTTAAGAGTTTCCATTTCTGTTTTACAATATTGGCAAACTTGGGCTGTTTTATAACCTTAGGCTTTATATCAGAGGGTTCATCCAAGGCCGATCTAATAGAAGATATTTCAAATGGTGTTTTTTTTTTAATTTGGAAGTTAGGTTAAATATGATTTTTTTTTCTCAAAAAAAAAATCTTACTGTGAAATTGTATTTAGAATGAGTGATTTAAAGCCGAGGGTCAGCTGCATGGACACCTGTCACTATGAATTTTACAGCTACTGAGTTGTTGAAAATGCTTGAAACATCCTACAATTGTAAAATCTACCTGGGTTCAGCTTGAACCTCTGTTGTATAAAGCATGTCCTCTGTGTCACAGAGTGATGATAGGAAGCATTTTATTAACAGTAAATATGTACTCCTGTGACGTTTTTAGGAGTTGTTTGCCCTGATAAATTTCTTCGAGTGTTGAATATCTTAGATTTAGCTATTCATGTGATGTGATAAGAATATTAGGTTGAGGCATAGCAAATTGGTATTACTTTTTTGCTTTGGATTTTTTCTGTGACATGGCATAGCTCATTTACCTTTTCCTCAGTTTGCTTACATGTAGTGTGGAGCATTCACTGCTAAGTTCTGTTACGTGGAGCTTTGAGATCAGTGGCTAAGGATCATTATTATCACGATCTAGGATGATCACATGTTCTTTATTCTCACTGAATTTTGATGCCCAATAGAGCAAAAGCCAACACAGTGAAAAGGTATTATTGCCACAAAGAAGGAGGAGGCATCTGCCCAGTTTGAATTCCATATGTAAATTGAGGCATCCCTCCACTCCATTCACACGAGTGAACAGTTTTCATTGCAGTGGGAGCTGCCTAAAAAATCTGAAGGGCGTTGAGGTCTATTTTACTGTACCTCCACCTCATGAAGAGGTTGTGAATTCTCAGTATTGCAGCCTCCAAGCATTTAAACATCCTTGTTGCCTTCTCTCTAACTGGTCATCAGAATTAATAACTACAGCTGTTTCTTTCTAAATGGTGGGGGATGGGGAAGGAGAGAAACAATTGGATTCTTTTTTTGTTACAGGCTGTATTAATTCATTGTTTACTGCACGTGGTTAGAGAGAAAACAGACTAATCTGTATGCTGTTTTCTATCTCTTCAAATGTCAGGAAAATGTTAGAATGTCATTGTGCGGATCCTCAGCTGGTCTAAGTTTCCCTGGTTGTATTGGCTCCAGTGAGTTTTATTGAACTCGATAACATTATAGCCAGGACTTGTTGTTTTACTCCAGAAACCACTTTGACATTACAGTGCTTAGGGAGCATGGTTGTGGTGGGAGTTTTCTTCTTTCTTTGTTTTCTTCAACCAAATTTCATCTTGAAGGGAAGATTTAGGAAGCAGTGGAATATTTGGGATGCAAACTGATGAACATAGTTGCCACAGTATAAATTAAACTCAGCGCAGTTGCTGAGCAATAGTGAGACCACTGAGAATCAAACTGAGTGTTATGTTTTCTTGAATTGAGAAGGCGCGTAGTGATCAAGTCCTTACCAGTAAAAAATAATCCTTAATTGTTCCATAAGGTAAAGAAGGAGGATGAAGAATTATGAAATAACATACAGAGAGACACGTTTAACTTGTCAGAGCTTACTAGCAGAGATGAAGCCTGCTCTGTTTGCCATAACTTTCTCTGTCTGTGCCACTGCTGTTCCTGTAGTTACCTCTGCAGGACAGTAAGACCTGCAAGCACGTGAAAGTATTTAATGGTGGATTTAAAACCAACTAATTTAGTCTATAAAGCGTCAAAACATTTTAAAATCATTTCACAAAGTTCTGATATTGTCATATCTTAATGATTATCCGTAGCTGTATTATTGTCACGAGAACTGTGTGTAAGGTGAGGTACTGCACGTCCTTGTTTCTCAGGACAAAAAATGGACTTGAATTTTGAAAAGCTCTTTTGGTCAGGTATATGGTGGTAGTCAGGTCAGCCCTAAAGAATTTCAGTTTTTGTGAAGATTCTGCAGGCTAAAGATGAGTGAATGCTCATGTAATGAGTTTAACAGGTGATAACAGTTCTTTTGTAAGCAGAACATGTGTTGGAATTGTTCCGAACAGGAAGGTAGAACACTACAATTACAATGAAGATGTGCACAGCGGTTAAGGGGAGATTTTTCCCTATTTTAGCTTTCTGCTGTGATTTAAAAATTGCTATCTTCAAGACAGTTATCTGAATCAGTGACGTGCAAGATTACTTTAGCCAGAGTGGTTTCCGTTGTTTCTTTTTTTTTATGGGGTGAAGGTCTGTTGTAAGTTAAAGACTGAAAAGCCATCAAGGGTTTTTCTAACTTTGGTTTAAATCACTGTAGATGTTCCTCTCTCCTCTGTATAATGCCTTGGTGAGCAAGTAATGATGGATGCCACTTAAAAGCTCTGCAGAACGTGACTGAAATAGAAAGACTTTGCACATCCAGAAAGCAGAAATGATGCAAGATGGATATCTTACGTGTTTCAGAAATTCAGAAATAATGTATGTCCTTCTTGCTACCAAGTAGAAATTGCAATAGAAAATGTGTGTCTTGTTGAGTTTCCTCCAGTGAATGTTATTCTTCTGTCTCTGATGCATCTTTTCAAAGTGTTTTGTATCTTCTTCAGTATCTTTGGTGCCACGTAGAAGGAAAGTTCTGTGCTGTCTTTTTTTTAATTCTCAAGGCAGATACTGAGTGTCTGTATCAACTCAGCATCAGACAGAATGGTAATCTCTCCTTTGGCAGTCTGTTTGCAATGTGAGCGTTTATCTACATATATGGGAAACTTTAAAAAAATAAATGTCAGCTTTAGAATCTTTTGCACATGCTAAATGCACTATGAACATAAGAAGGGATATCAGAATGCAAAGATTTTGTCTCAGCTATCTAGGATTATTCTCTTATTAAGAACCTGAATGGCAATGATATGACTTGAAATTGATTAGTGTCCATTGCAGGCACTTATTAATTCTTATTAATACTTAGGGAGGATCATAATCCAACATAACAGAAAATCAGATGATCAGTGAAATTGTATAATAACGACTTCATGTTATTATTATGAAGTCTATTCGTTCACTTCATGGTTCTTTAGAGCAGTGATTAATTAGATCATTTTGACTTCCATCAAAGCATGTACAAGTAGCTGCAAGTCTGTGGTTCTCATTTTTCATGTCTAGACCTCAAAAATATTTTATCTGTGAGTTTCTTAATTTTATACAGTGCTGTAGGATTTTAGAGTTGGTGGGTTTTTTGCTTGTTGGTTTGATTTTTGTTGCTACCTAAGCCTGTATTTTTTCTATAGTTGCTTCTTGCACTCTCATGATAGCCCTGGAATTCAGTGGAAGTCTGATGCTGCAAGTGTGCTTCAGTGGTGGCAGAGAGCATACAGCCTTGGAGAAATGTTTTAACCCAATTCTGTTTTATTTTCTTTATAATGTAATACAGACGAGGTCCTCTCACTAGAGTCTGTTGCAGCAGACCTTGTGGCTGCTACAACCCTTGAGATGGACTCTGCAGCTGCTCCAACCCCTGCGATAGCTCCTGCAGTTGCTCTGACGTTTTGGACAGACCCTGCGGTTACTCTAACCCTTCTGATGGGCCCTGCAGGTGCCACGAACCTCACAACCAGTGCTGTGATCATTCCAATCCCTGTGACAAGCCCCACGCTGGGCACCAGACTAACTGTTGTGGTTTGACCCAGCAGGTGGCTGAGTACCACACAGTCGTTCGCTCACTCCCCCTCTTCCCAGTGGGATGGGAGAGAGAATCTGGAAAAAGAAATAGAACTTGTGGGTTGAGAGAAAACTGTTTACTAAGACAGAGAAAAGGAAAAGGATAATAGTTATGGCTCTCTCTCTATACACACACACACACATATATGAATGTACATAACAAGTGATGCACAAGCAGTTGCTCACCACTCCTCAGCTGATGCCCAGCTGCACCCTGAGCAACAGAAGAGAAAGAGATGAACTTCCCTTCAAAACTCCTTCTGCATGATGCCATATGGTATGGAATATCCCTTTGGCCAGCTTAAGACAGCTGTCCTAATTCTATTCCCTCCTGGCTCCTTGGGCCCTTCACTGAAAATGGCCTTGGCTCTGTATAGCACTGCTTAGCAGCATCTATAAACATCAGTGTGTTATCAAGCTTGTTTTTTTGCCTAGTACCAAAATGTAGCACCATGCCAGACTCTTCTAAAGAAAACAATTCCATCCCAGCTGAAACTAAGACAGGAGCAGAGTGCAAGCACCTGGCTAACACCATGGGGCTTTGCCAGCCAGGGCCCCATCCCACAGAACCCAAGCAGGGCAATGGGGCAGGCCTGGGGTTAGTGACTAGGTTCCACCAAGAGCCCAGGTCACCAGGGAATTTTGTAGTGTTGAGGCAGGTCTCCAAAGTGAAGCCAGAATGTTGGCTGTCATGCCAGGATCAGGCCCAGTGAAGGTAAGCAGAGGCAGACTCGGCCCCGTGATTACATGACAGGTCTGTGGTGGTGATGTAGAGTCAGGGGCCATCCTCCTGGATGGAGGAGTCAGCCCACAGGTCTGGATCCAGCTCAGTCGGGCCCATGGCCAGGCACAGGCAAAGCAGTGGCTGAGATCTGACAGGTGTAACTGTGGGAGTGCAGGCCCAGGGCTGAGCTGCAGTGTAGCCCCTGGGCCTGTCTGCAGAGGGTATGGACGGAGGGCCCAGGTAAGGCTGGTCAGGGTATGTTAGTACACTTGGAGCCCTGAGAGCCATATTGATTATTCCTCATCACCATGCCTAGTCGTGAAGCTAAAATGCTCATCCAAAAAGAAAATGGGAAAGTAATATCCTGAGGAACAGGGAGCTACTGACAATTTATATGAGACAATTGCAGAACTGTAATGCAGCCAAGAAAATAACTAGAAATGCTGGATGAAGAAGAGTTCTTTTAAATAAGAAGCAGCTGCCAGATGTGGGATGCACTAGATGGCAGCAGTCAATAACTGTGGCTGTGGTGGGCACGGTGACAGGCTTCCTGGAGCAAGACTGGAGAACTCAGTAGGTAATTCTCGCACAGGAGTGTTTGTTTTGTTGTCCCATGCACAAATATTATTAGTGTCAAATCTAAGTCTCTCTTTCATCATGAAGTGATAAAAGAATTCTGGCTGTGTTTTCTAATGGATTTCCTCTACGTAACAGTAAGGGAAAACTTTTACAAACAGAGATGCTAAGTATGTCTGATATTAATGAGAATAGGATTTCATGCAAAGGGTAACTGTTGAAGCCTTATGACAATTCATTCCTGAAAGGGGAGAAAAGCTTTATTACTACTATGTGCTATGGACAAAACGTTGGATGATACAGTGAGTACAGTACAAGCTATTTTCAAAGGTAAGTGATAATTCTACATGAAGTGGAAGAGAGCTGGGGCATTTGGTGCGGACCACTGCTGGAGAAAGTGTTGTGTACAAACTTGTCTCTGGTGCTCTGTTGTTGGTTGTCTTGGTCTCATCAAGAAAAGTATTGTGTAGAGGACTGTAGAGAGGTGCTGCGGAACTGTGATCCTGTGGCAGTAGTTTTAAAGGACGTCAGAGGAAGTGTCCTTCAAAGGAAAGGAAAGGGAAATTAGCTCCCAAGCAGCTGACTCCTTAGGCACTACAGAGTGTCAGAAAAAGTGGAGCTGTTATTCGCTGAGCATTAACACAAGCAATCGTGGTTGCAGGCTTCCCAAGACAGAGGAAACAGGCCAAGTTCCTGAAGTAGCTGAGAGCTCTGAACAGGAGCAGAGCCCAGCCCTGCAGGGGAAGATTGTTTGGCTGTCTCCTGTCCCCTTGCTGTGGTAACCATAACGCTGCGGTGAACCATTCCTGACCAATTCACTTCTACGTTTTTGTGATTTAGGCAGGATGGAGGAAATACGACTTTAAAATAGATCGTTAACACTATGACTCCTTTAGTGGCAGGATTGTTACTAGTTTAAAAAATATAATTGTTTTCTTTTCCTGTTGCTACTACAGGTTTTCTTTACACAAATCACAGTCAAAATTTTACAGAATTGTACAGTTATTCAGTAAATTCCACTGATTACATGTGATGCTTAATAATGTGCTTGATTTTTAAAGGCTTGTGTCTTTCATAGCACACCTGTGGCAAGTCTGAAGGGGTGCTGGGTGACCTGACAGTGAGGAGCGGCAGGAGTGGTTTCCTGTGCTGTTACACTCAAGAAATGCTGATCAAGCAGTCTTTTTGTACTTACAGCTAAAGTGCATAGGTCTGGAATGCAGGGCTGAGTTACAGTCAACTTATCTGCTTGTCTCTGTATGGATGAAATGCTTCTACAATTGCATTGTCAGTATTTCTGCAGCAGATCCAGTACCAGGGCTTGAATTGCTTTGCAGGTGCCCTGCATGCTGGTGCTCAGCTGCAGCCTGGCAAGTCGTTGGAAGGGGCACTCAGTCAGAAGTGCGTTTGCTTGGCGATATGAGACAGATAGTCCAAGGAGATCTGTGGTGTATTGTAGGTCACAGCTGTGGGATTGGGTGTAAATGGGAAGGTTTGGGTTGTAGGAGGATTATGAGGTGACCTTTGTAGAGGAGTTTAGGGGCAGGAAGAAACAGAATTTCCTTAGACTGCTTCATGATAATGTAGTGATGATAAAGCTTAAAAAAAATAGCTCTAAGCAACTAATTTATTTTTAAATGTCATTTCAGAAACGGATGCCCCTAGGTGGTGCTATTACTCAGATCCTGGTTTCCTAAGAAGGCGTTTTCCCGGTCCATTTTTCTTTGCTCCAATAGCACGAGACACACACTGCAGTCAGTATAAGCTGTATGTGTTCAAATAAGGGAAGAATTAGACATAGAAAACTTAATTGACATCACTAATTGTACACAATGTCCCTTTAACACTGAAAGGAATGAACCCTGCATTTTTGAAATATCTTTTTGTAAATATGCAAGCTGTGCTTTATGAGGAAGGAGAGGGCTGTACTGATGTCAGCCACATCTGTATACACAGCATGATAACTTTGAACCTTTATTGTACCTTGGATGAGTAGCTAAAGGTTGTTTGCATTTATTTAGAGCACAGATGATGTGGACTTTTCATCTAACAAGCTGAATTTTGCAAAAGTAACCTATAGTATTGTAACAGTTTCTCGTCAGGAATGTGTGAATGTATCAACATCAATTGGGAAACACTGAAACCAGGCCATAAGCCTTACGTTCTCATTCAAGTCGGAGATTTGATGAGATATGGCTTTACCATACTGACAGAATATTGCTATTTTACTACGTAATGCACTTCCTAATTTTGCATCAATTATACAGGAATAATTATGACCAAATTCTTTTTACCACACAATTTGCCAAACACACATTCTGTAATTACACATTTCTGATGCAATAATTCTGCTTTTAATTCTGCACTGCTTTAAAAAAAAAAAAAAACCAACAACAACAGAAAAAACAACACGGGATATCAAGACAAGTACAGTGATATGAATAGAATCAGAGAAATTCTGACTGAAGATCACCAAAATAATTATACCTTTGAACTATTTGCAGCCATTTAAAAAGATTTGAGTTTTTCTTCATGTAGAAACCCTCCATTTGTCTCTTGGGACCTTTGCAAATGATCTTTTCCACAAAAGCCAGTTGTTGCCATTAACATCTCTAAGCAGCTGAACAGCTTGAACGGCTTCTGCAGAGAGGAAAGTCAATTAAATACCTCTACAAGAAATGCTGGGTTCAATAAGTTGGCTTCAGCAGTTGCATCTTAATCAGCCCCAGTTCCTAACCTCTATACAATTGTTGACTATAAGTAAAACTTTGTTTCCAAACATAGACACTGTGCTTAACTGTGCCTAAATAAAAGATAATTAGGAATAGACAAAGTAGTATTTGCATGAAGGTAACCTTTGCAAGTGGTCTTCAGAAAATTCCAAGTCAAACTTTCTAATTTCCATGCATAGTGAGGGTTGAATGTCACTAGCTTCCACAAGTTTGTTTAAAATCATAGTAAGATATACTTTGTGGTGAGTGGGGAAGTATTTTGAAATCTAAAGATAGACCTATCGCATGTGAAGGTGGCTGTATGACTAGCTCCTACCAGTGCATCCAAAGTTGTAAGCAGACGCCAGGCTTAGTCAGCATAAAATCTACATCCAAAGTGAAGGTGCAGAGGCAGCTGGGGGAGGAGGGAGGGCTGGCACAAGCTGGGCTGATACAACGCCTTGCAGGAGTAGCGGGTGTCTTCTGCTCTGACTCATCTGTTTTCCTGCTCTGATTCCTTGCCATGCTCTCCTTAGCCTGATCTGTGTCTCCAGTGACTTTTATGCCTCCTTCCAGTTTTTAATTCTCTGGCCAGTTCCATGTAATCCCTCTGTGACTTATTTTTGACTTGATAGTACAAGGCCTATTCCTTAGGTGCTTTAATTGTTGTTGGTTTTTTTTTTGTTGTTGTTGTTTTTTTTACATTTTCATTTAGATAAAACACTGGGAAACCAACACAGCTAAGTGTGAGTGAACAGCAAGTCTTTTCCTGTTGCATTACTATTGACAAACTTCTTATAATCCTGCTCAGTTACAGCTGCTTGAGCGTTGCAAACTGAACATGCAAGGCACACCATGCTGGGCTGTACTTAGCTCCTGGATGGCACTTTCTGCCAATGTCTTGTTCCTTTAAGAATAAAGCATAGAACTTCGCCACTGATTAGTCTTCTTTGGCCAAGTGTGGTTAAGGGAACTGTTGCTGAAAAAGATTTTTATTTGTGAATGAAATTTTGAGTGCAATTATGTTTTGGTGCTTGTTATGATTTTGGGAGTAGGGAGACAAAACAAAGAAAACTGTGCTGTGCAGAGGGAGATGTTGCTGGTAATGACTGGCCATACTGAATGCCAGGTAGCTTTTGTCTTTCACCAAAATGAAATCAGAGTTTGGCAAACTGTAGAAATCCTGCAACAAGAGCGAGTTAAAACTACCACTGTAATTAGTTTAATTTATAGAATTAAATGAAAATAGAGTATATTTGTGTGCGCGATTGCTTAAAACCAGTCATTATCATTTAGCATACTGACAGAAGTGGGATGGGGTAAACTGATATTAGTGGATGTAAATCCAAATTAATGTAATAACCTTCTCATTCTGGATGAGTCAACCGAGTTAACAAATGATGTAATCTCATTTGTTCCTCCCTGGTTCGTAGAAGTAGTTCATAAATAGCAAAAACAAATGGTCTGTCAGGGCTGCCTCCAGTGCAAGGAGGAAGGGATATGTTTTGCTCTGATCTACAAATGTTCCTGTTTCAAGTGTGTCTTACAAGGCTACTTGAGAGAAGCGTAACTATTGTGGGTCACTTCTTGTTTGAAGAAAAGTACTAAGAAGGTTGTTCACTTGGTTCTAACCCACCAATAGCAGAATAAATTCTAAGGGAGACACGCTGGAAAGCCGGGGGCTTTTTGACTCTTAATTTCTGTTAGAAGTTAGTGAGAAGGTGGAAATCAGCCCAGCTGCATGTGGAGCTACAGCTCAGCCACCAAACCCCAAGAATTTCCTGTCCGCTTTAAGATCTGGGCTGTATCAGAGTGAATTATGTGTTGGAATGACATTCCTGTCTTTTAAAATTTGCTTCCCAGAAGGGATTTGCAAGTCTTGACATAAGAAACAGTTGTTTCTTTACATCTTTGGGAGGGAACCATGTCCTTGATTCATACAGATTGCTTTATTTCAAGGAAGAGCAGGTAGATGATGGGGCCGTTGAGTTTGAGCTGTGCCAGTCTTTTTACTTGCCCCACACATGCAGTTTTTATGGCACTTAGTGTTGCATGGTGCATTTAAAAAGCGTGACCTCTCAGGAGACAAGACAGGATTTTATATTTTAAAAGAATGGTGTTTATGTACAACAAAATAGAATTTAAAAATTGAAAGAAAACATACTAAGTTAATGAAATGTTTTGATAGAATTTTTGATCAAAAAGCAATTTTCCCTTAAGGAAATTATAATTTTATACAAGAGTACTGAAGTAGCATTTGTGATGTTTGAAGTTTTACTTTGTGAGAAGATAATTTTGGGGCAGTACCCTCTGATTTTAACTTTTTGTGTGATTTCTAAAGTAACTTGTCGTAATTACAGCATTTGGGCTGCCAATGCTCAAATCTACATCTAAGTGAAGTCTAGTTCATATACAAGAACTAATGGATATTGATTAACGGCTGCTTTTAATGCTCTAAATATATGAAATATTTTAATAAGAATTGAATAGCTCCTAAGGCGTGCTAATCAATATCCTAGAACTGTGCATTGCACTGCTGTACTTCTGGTGCCTTCATGCACATGGCATAAGTGTTCTGCTTTCTCTGTTTTAAGCAAAGAAAAAAAGAGCTGTTTACTTTCTTTAGAAATGAAAGTGAAAATACAGATGGAAAGGAAATTGTGTTTATTTTTCAGTCTTATTTACTAAACAGAAAGACAACATGAATGACAACTCCTCTCTTCTATGGTTTTCTTAAATTTAAATGCATTCTTTATGTAAGTATCCAGATTAATTTCAACTATAGACATGCCTCATTTCACGTTTTCTTTACTTAGCTACAAAGAGAGTATTATAGGGTGTCTGTGTTAATTTTTCTTCAAGAATCTAATGGATGTACAAGACACATTTTTTGCAGCTACGTTTAGAGTAACAGTGGTCTGGGCAAGCAGTCTTGCAAATTTGGTACCTGTAGTAGGATATTTGTGTATCCTAGGACTGCTCCTCAGGGCTTGCTGTTACAGTTCGTACTTACTCCAGAGTTTGAGGAATTAACAAAACATGTTGAAGCATGTTGTATGCCCTTCTGGATGTGAATGGATGCTGCGATCAGACGTTCTTGTCTTTCAGTATGCTGAGTTGCTGTTTTTCCCAAAGCTACTCATCAACCTGTTGAATTATTTGGAAGGAAAGAAAGAGCTCTTTACATGCTGCTGGGTTCGAGGTGTACATTGGGACATAGTTGTAAGTAGAAATGCTTTTGGAAGGACAAAAGTGTCAGGATTTCTCTGAGATTAGGTTAGTAGTGTAAAATTGCTGATTTGAAGGAGCTGCTCCTCCTCGCTGAGGAGGAGGGGGCAGACCGGTTCCCATGTATGACTGGGATTAAAAAAAAAAAAGTCTGGGACTGGAGGGGATTGTGAAGAGTTGGATAAACTCTGGAAGTCATTGAACTAGTTGAAATAAAGACAAACCTGCTGAAACCACGTGCACAGAATAGTAATTGTTTCACGCCAACCCCATCCACTTCTTTCTTTCTAATTTCTCTAGTACTCGCCTCCTTGCATTGCAATTTTTGCCTGCCACTTATACAAGACTCAAAGATTTAGGCTTTTTTGTTCTCCAAAAGTTAGCTCCTCAAAAGATGTTTCCTGCTTGTGATCACAGGAGGGCCGGTGTTGTTCACCTGCAATAGGCACCTCTTACAATCCTGGCAGGATGTAACCAGCAGTTACACTTAGTAACTGATTTTTGCTCTAAGTTGAAATGAGAGTCTCAAGTTAGTATCTGCCTTCCTTTGCTAGCAGAGGTATAATGTAGCGTTGCTTTTTTCTCATTCTTTTCTGTTTTTGAGATCTATGTAGGTAAAGGCAGAGGTCTGTAATTAATCTTAGCACCTGCTGAAATTGACGTTTTTGGTGGAAATACTTTAGTCAGGAATTTGTTTTCCCTGTCTTGATGGTGAGTATCGATGGAAATGGCAATTAACAATTGGATGGGGATCATCAAATGCCCTTTTGTCATTATGCCTTATGCATTTCCTGAGAAGTCCTGGAGGCATCATTTAGTAAATATATGCATAAATCAATAAAAATAATGGAGATCTCTAGCCTTCTAGTCAAATACTACAAGTACAAGATTGGAGGGAGATGGGGAAGAAATCCTATAGAAGAACCTTTCAAATGTCAGGTTTAAAGTGTACTAACGTGTCTTCAGTCATCCGAGGAACTGATTTTTCTCAGAGTGCAGTCAAGGAAAATAATTTTCGTTTAGATATTGGATGGAGGAGGACAGTTTCTCATCTTTTGAAATACTTTATTTTGGTTTTTCTCTAAGGATGCAGATCTGTTCATCAGAAGCTTCAGTGATCGTGTTTCTGTTACTGTTGCCCTGCTAGAATAAAAAAGAATCTAAATATCAAAAAAGCATTTTACAGCAAGTACTGATAGTTGCACTGTGCATTTATCATGTCATTAGCATTGTGGTCACAGTGAAGATCCCTTTTCCTTTATAAGAATTTCTATGTTTACTGTAAATTCCTAGAAGAGTTATGGTGGGGGTGGGAAATTTGCTCGCTTCTCCTTGCTGTCATCCTGTCCACAGCCGGGCGTCCCCAGTGCCAAGGAAATGCTCACGGGTTGGTGCTCTTGATCACTAATCGCGCTACTTACTTCTCTTAAGGTTTTGTACGTCAGTGTCTCTAGCTGCCAATCACTTTGTTACTGCACCTCCTCTGGCTCTTTCTGATGTGAATGCAATATCCCAGGTCTTGTGTGCACAACACAAATACGTGTCAGATGCATCGTTCTTTCCTCTCTGTAGGTGGCCCGAAGTTGTGCTGGTTGATTGTCACACTACATTGTCAGCTGCCCCAATACCTCTTAGCTTTCCTCACCTTTAACATTTTCTACTTTTTTTTTTCTTTTTTGCATAAAAATACACATATATTGTGAATTATTTTCTCCCACAGAACTCAATTCTGTTAGTACACGGTTCCAATATACATAATTTCCTTTGTACGGTTGCTTTCAGTTATGCTTGTAACATTTCTAAGTTCTATTGCAGGCTAAAGAAGGAAAAGCCAGTATTATGAAGGAAATTACTTTTAGTATCTATGGAAGAATTTAAATGTGCAAAGGTCCTTGGAGGTTGTCTATCCCAACCCCGTGTTCACAGCAGAACCAACTTCAAAGTTAAATCAAACTGCTCAGAGCCTTGTCTGGTTGGCTCTGAGTAACTCCAAGGACTAGTACTGCATACTCTCTGTGGGCAGCCTTGTCCCAGTGACGAACCATTCTCTTTGAAATGTTGTGGGATTTTTTTTTTTTAATATCCTGCTGGAATTTCCCTTGCTGCAGCTTGTCACTTTTGCCTTCAAAGACCCAAGTCTTTTCTATAACCTCTGTTGAGTAGCTGAAGACAGCAAGCAGGTTATGTGGCATTCTGTGCCAGTGTCGTCTGGCCCAGCATTTTTTCTCAAGCTGAGGCAAGCCCCTCTCCCTTACCCTCCCCTTCCACGTGATGCATTCCTGTGCTGTGCGTCGTACTGCTCCTCTGCTGGACTCTGTCAGTATTTTCCTTTACTGAGCAGCCCAAACCTGAGCAGTTTGTTTTGTGCCATTGTTTAGTGAGTGTCACATCAGCAGTTTTCTAGGAGGGCTTGGAAAGAAATGATGGATATGGTAATTTAATTAGGATTTCTTAATGCCATGTTAGACTTAATATAATGTTGTTTTTAGTGTGTAACTAAAAAAGGTAGAATAATTGAACCTGGGAATAGAAACTCAAGAAAAAAGGGAATTTGTCTGCAGACACCTGTTGCTTCCACTGTTGATAAAGTATTATAAATTCACATTGTTCTGTGTACTTCAAATACATGCTTGTATGGAGAGAGAATGAATGTTAAAAACCAGTAGCTCAAAACACAGGCTGTTTGAATGTTCGTAGGCATTTGTGCATTAGGAAGGGTCTGTGGCTCTCGCTGACTGTTTGTGTGAAGTTTTGGCAGCAGGAGTCAATCTAGTACCATCTCTCAAGGCCAAATGCCAGTCAACCTCAGTTTCTTTTTCCGAGAAAGATTTTTTTTTTTTCCCCAGACTCAAGTGTTGATTTTTAAAAATCTTTTCTATCGGTTGACAACTTCAGCCTATAGATTTCAGTCTGACATTTGCCAAAGCTTTTCCTGCTATTTCTCTGCATTTCTCCCAGATACAATGAAGCCATTGAGTTAAGCTGTTGTAGTAACTTAACATATGCGGTCAGCTTCCGCGTGAGAAGAAAGATTGGTTTGACCTTCTTCCTACTTTGATATGTTACACAGCCACAATTGGAAAGGTCGTTTGTCCAATACCAGACAAACAAAAGATAACTCATGTAGGTGACAACACTGGGCAGCCACAGCATGTCTATATGAATATTAGTACCGTACATTCTCATGTTCACAATTTCTTCTCTGCTGGTGCTTAGAGTTATGATTCAATAAGAATTTCTCTCTCTCTTTTTTTTTTTCTAGTTGTTCCAGACTGATTTATCAGTCACGGTTCCTGAATCTTGGCTCACTTTCCCTGAGATGCAGTTTGAAAGCTTTTCGTTTACTTTGTGTGGTCTGGCAATTGGAAGAGGGGGATCTTGCTGACTTGTTAATCTCTTACTTTATTGTGGGAGGGTCAGCAGTGCCTGTGCTGTACTGTTGCAGCAAGAGTCTGCAGGCAACTGGTAATAGCTACAGTAAATTGAGGCTAGAATGTTCCAATTTAATTCCCCTTTTCATTGAATTTATTAAGATGAATTGGATATCAAAAAGAATTGCCACAAAATGGAAGCATCTGAATTTTAATCACAGTCGAGTCATTGAAGAGAGCTGTGAAAGATGAATGCAAAATGTCATAAAGTAAATGTTGTGAGACTTGTATATTAGCCCTGCAATCCATCTGGGTCAAACATTTGCACATAACTTATTTTTGCAAACTCTTCCCTGAAATACACTTGACAAATTTACATTATGAACAGCAAGAAGAGAGATAGTTTGTCTGGGGGAGGTTAAAAAACATCTGTTCATGGGACTAATGATCTTTAGGAGAATAGGGAGAAAAATCACAACATCTAATGCTTTAGTAATATGTGTGCTCGAAGGTGACATGTAAACTACGTTTGAGTTGTTTGCTTTCAAAGGCTACTATCACAGAACCATAGAATCACAGAATACTTAGAGCTGGAAGGGACCTCTGAAGGCCATCTAGTCCAACTCCCCTGCAGTGAACAGGGACACCACAGCTAGATCAGGTTGCCCAGGGCCTTATCCAGCCTCACCTTGAAAGTCACCAGGATGGGGCATCAACCAGTCTATATACATCTAAACCATCTGTATACATCTAAAGAACAATTACTTCAATGTATCAGGGTTATCTTCTTTTTAAATAGAACTGCAGAAACATTAACAACTTATTTTTCCCTTATTAAAATCTGTGTTCTTAAACTATTAAATACCAAATAATCTTGTGGTTTAAAATTAAACTTTGTTTCCACTGCAAATAGCAATGGCAGAAGTAAAGCTGGATTTGAAAACGGGGATTGTCCATAGCTTAACTAGTGGGCTAGTGCTTACTATTTTTCCTTTTAATTCTAAAAAACTGCAAAGTGTCATACAAAAAGGGATATGTCCCAGTAATGCTAATATAAATTTTCAAGCACAGCGGTCTTTCAGAAGTTGAAGAAAGGTATCTTTGCACCAGATGTAATTTGGCTTTGTCACCATTTGCTTGCACCGTGACTTTGTCCCTGGAAGTTTTGTCACGATCATAAAATAAATCACTAGTCTGAATACATTAAGGTACGTTTTTCTCTGATCTTTTCCCCTTCTGCAAATCAGGTGCATTTTCTAAGTATCATAAATCTTCTCTGTTTGTCCAAGTGGCTTTATCTTTCACATGACCTATGGATTTACCGAATTCAGAGAATTTGTTTTGCCTCGAGGGAAGCTGCACAGTTCTGTAGAATTTTGCAGTAACCCTTCTGCTTTGGTTTCTGTACAAATTCAGTAGTTCTTCACAGCGATTTCCAGAGAAATTATATTCTGTGACCTGGGAGAACATTTTAAAAAAGGAGGGAAGAAAAGATTCAAAGATAATGTTTTTCAGAATCTTAAGGGTAGTGTCTTCTCAAATCTCATGACATAGGCTTACATGCCAAACTTCTGTTACTTGGCACCTTGTGTGCCAGTACCAGGTTTCTGGAAAGTATAATAAAATGTATGTTTCCTAGAATATAGGGGAGACAGTGAGCCACAGTGCTGGCCATCTTACTGGAGAAATGTCAAAAAAAAAAAAAAAAGAAATCCAATGGTAGGGAACATCCAATATAGTATATGAAATGATATTCTGTGGAAGCTCCAGCTACAGAATTTGCATGGAATGTCCCGGTGTGGTTCTGAGCTGATGTGGTTAATCTGCTCCAAGCCCCAGCACAAAGTGACTTGGAGGAGAGTGGGACTCATTCTGACAATATCTGCAGCTAACTACATAGCTCATGGAGGCACCTGGAAGTAGATGAGAATATTTGATAAAAGCTGGGTATAAAACCTGCTACAGAAGCATTATGAAGATGCCAAGCTGAATGTAAGTCATGTTAAATGTGAATGATTAGGAAGCGTGAAATTATCCTGTTTCATACCGTTATGTGCAGATAAAAATAGGGGTAACTGCGGCTGTGTTTAACGTAAGCATGGCAGCAAATCTTGGACAGTTTGAAATTGTGTAATAGAACATGGGGCCTTTGCAAATGAGCAGAGAATAGGGCACTATGTATGGTTCTAAATACAGTACTGAGATTAGAATACCTCAGGAGAACAGAGATGTTAGGTGTTGGCAATGTACATAAGGATAAGCAAACAGTCTTAATACTGTGAATGTTCATATTTTGAAAGTGTGGTATATGTCCCCATTTCCACTAAGTGAGAAAAAGTGATGGGAAGAATTTAAATTGGCATCACGCAATGAATCATCTGCAAACAGACCTCAAAACAATTTTATTTCCTAAGCATATGCAGTAGTCACTAAGTACAAAAAGATAAGCACAGGGTTGGGGAGGAGGGGGAACAACAGCCAGCAGTTAGAGAAAAGTCTTGAAAGCCAGTTTATTGTGCTGCTTTGTGTTTAATGTAACAGGAGAAAAACGATAGTACCAGATGGCTGGGAAGAAACATGAAGCCTTCTCCCTTGACCTGTTTGTTGTTTTGTTTATTTCCTGGGTAATCTTTTGGGTTTGTAACTAAAGTAGTTCTGGAAACATTGTCTTTTGCGTATCGCTGCACAGAAAAGGTTGTTTTCTGGACATTTTTAGGTGTAAGTGTTTTAAAATAAGTATAAAGCTCTCCCCTGCGGGAGAACTGCAACTGTATTATTTGAGAATTAACTGTCTTCCTTATTTTGTGCATCTGGAAAGCTTGTACAAAATGAACCTTTCATGACAGCTGTGGGTAACTTACAGAGACAGGGGTTTCCCTCTGTTCAACAAGGGCTACTCAAAGGGATTACAGGAAAAAAGTAAATTTTAACAGAACTTTGTCATTAGTAACAACAGTATATGTTTTTTCCTTCCCCTGTGAAGTCCAGCTTTTGGTGATGAGATGTTTTTACCACATAATTCTGTGGCTGCCCGATGATTACAAGAGGAACTGTATTGACTATTTGCCTTTTAGGGAAGCCCAGGAAAATCACATCTCAAAGAGACTGAGACAGGAAGCAGTGTCCGCAGGCACACTTTGATACTAATAGTAGCACTAACTGAACAACAGTGTGTCTTACTCAGACTGTATCTCTGTGCCACCCAGCCGTGTGTACAGCTGAAGCCTCAGTGCACCTGTCACAGGAGGGGTGCTGTCCCAGCTTGGGCTGCCAGGGGAGCGGCCTGCAGGTGGTTGTCTGTGTGCGGAGCCGTGCTGGGCAGAAGGGTGGAAAGCAGCAGGTGTGGGACTCTGGTGAAGCAGAAGCCCCTTCTGCATCTGATTCTGCTGGGCAGAAGCTCTGGAGTTACCTAGGGGCAGAATAAAGCCACTCTCTGATGGCAGAACGAGGAGAGGAGAGGAAGAGCCTTTATCAGGAAGGTGGGTGTGGGTAGGCTCCTGCAGGGCTGCACTACCTCCTGGCAGCTGGTGCTTCTCTGAATGCATCTGTGTATATAGTGATTTACAGTCCAGATGGAAAACAGATGTCCAGGGGACCACAATAGGAATGATTCTACTTTCACTTATTGCTACTTAATCAACTGGTGAGCGTTACATCCAAACTTAGCCAGTGATGCTCTTGGTTCAGTGTTGCACTATGCAGTAATAACAACAGAGAGTCTGTTCTCATCTTGTTCTTATCTGTCAAGTCTTGATATACGGTACTGCCCAACTCTTGCTGACTTTGCTGCAGCTTATATAAACAGGTTGCCATTGGCATTTACGCCTTCTGTAATTAAGGCCTCCCATTCTTACTGTAACAAGTGAAACCCTGGTGTCTGGTTTTGGGGAAGGCCTTCCTCATAAAAATACAAATGAGCAGCAATAACAGATGGGGTACTATAGTGTCATGAAAGTAAGACAGCTTTAACAGAGTCAGAACTGCCAAAGTGCTGTACCAGTGCAATTATCTTGAATTCGGTACCCTTCTTCCATAAGATAACAACATTTTGTCTCTTGATGTGTTCTGGTGAGATCAGTCAGTCTTATAATTTAACGCTGAAATTACAAGCAAACAAACAACAATGTAATCATGTCAGTGATTAGTGTTACAACTTGCAGTCTGTGTCACAAAGTGGGCTGTTGGCTTCGGTGAGAAAAGAACGCATTATTTTGAGTGGTTAACCTAGATGCTGGAAAAGTACAACTGCTTTGTATTTTGGAAACCATCTGCCAAGAGCACATAGTAGGACTTGTAAAAAAAAAAAAAATGTCCAAGCTTGGATTCTTAGCCTTCAGGAGCTGCAAACTCTTTCAGATTACAAAGTTGAATTTTCTTTATTTTTCTACTTCCTTCAGACTTGGCCATTTTTAGGGGGACAGGCAGGTAGGTGATTAAGCTGCTAGAAACAGAAGATGGTCGTTCATCAGATCATTCAATTATGGCTGCTACTGCTCACTGAATAGAGTTGACATACTGTTCTCTAGGAGGAAAATGTCTATGGCAAGTTAATGATTAAGTATTTTGATATCTCAGAATAGATGCACATGAGTAGCCCAGGAGCCCACTCTGTCACATCCGTTGTACTGGTATCACTCTTGCTAGTGATGTCGCAGACTTTCTGCTGGTGTACAGGATTGGCTCTCCTGTGTGAGGGCACTCTCCTTTGGCAAAGCACTGGGTAGGTTCTGCCAGCCCTAGCTTCTTTCTCTAGCTCTGGAGCTGGCCAGATGTGTGAAACCATTGTCTAGAAGAGGTGTTGCACTGAAGCTGCTGCAAAGATCCCTGATGAAACAAAACTGGAATTTTAATTTGCTTTCTTTGTCTTTATAACTACTCTACTCCTGCAGTTTTTATTGAGATTTAGGGAAATGAATGTCTGCCCTTGCTGTCTGTGCAAAACTCAAATATCTCCTTTACATGGATTTCCAACAATAAAAATGGAAACCAGTATTCCAGCACACTAGAGGCAGTATTGCTGTGCCACCTTAAACCTGACAGAATCTATGGCAGGTCTCTCTGGTAGTAGATCAAACTGGTAGTCCATTTGTAGCACCTGTGATCAGCTTTGCTTTTAACTTAGACATGTGGAAATACGTTTTTGAGACAGATGTTCACAGAACTTTAACAAGATCTAACACTTAAAAGGGTTTTTTTTGTTTTAAACCATAAAACATGGAGAATTAGTTTTTCCGCAGTCATTTGGAAACTCATTCTTTTGCCATTGTACCAAACATTTCCTCTATATATTGCTTGTGCTCGAATGCTTAAGTGGTTTCTTGCTATTTCTAACCAAAATATTAGCTGTTTACATCTCCTAAGCTTTATCTCCTGCAGTGTTCCTTCCGTGGAGTGCCTCTTGTCTTCCTCCAGTATTAATTGTTGGTCGTTAAGCTGTGCTCCTGGTCATCGGGCCTTTGCTCCCCTCCGGTAATGTATTCCTTGACCCAGATGATGCTTTCCTGTCTTTGTCACTTATAATCCTCCTTTATTTAAAAAAAAAAAAAAAAAAAAAATCACTTTTTTTTTCTGGTATTTGAGGAAGTGGAGATCTTACCCAATTTCACATGATGATAATTTGATAATGTGCATTGCAAAAGACATTATGATCCTTTTGTTCAATATCTTGCCTAATCTTTTTGGGGTTAAAGTGAAAAGATTTTACAAGTTGTAAGAAGTACAGCTTCCCTTGATCTCCCTTATCAGCTCTCTGCTTGGTTCATTACATGTGCTCATTATTATGTTGTTTTACTTGGAGACTAAATGCTGGCCTCATCAACTTGTCTTGTCATCCATCCTTACTATTCTTCTCTTTTGGCAAGTTAACCCTACAGGAAGCCTCACAACTCACTTTCAATGCCTGTGTATGTTAAAGCTGGACGTTTTGACTTTGCTGTTCATGCGTGTCTCATCAGTTATATGCTCACATCACTTCTTTCTATCTTCTGAATTAAATCCTCTGTTTTGCAGATGACACTGTTGAGAAAATCTAAACATGCATATGCTATTATATGAGGATTTTCTTTGCAACAGAAGAGTTGTCTGCACTGGCAGGTTACATTTTTACTGCTGGTAATTTGCTGAAGCTCGTGAGAATAAGAAGTCTTTTAAAATTAAAAAATTGCAAGATGGAAAAAAATTGCAAGTTTTTTTACATAGGAGGGTAAAAGAAAAATAAAAATAGGTGTAGAGTGTTTTTATAGTTATGGCTTAAAAATCTGTCTGGGGCTTTTATAGAGGAAAATCGAGTGAAACTTACCAAAAAAAAAAAAAAAAAAAGAGAGAGATAAGTGCATTAACTAGTTTCCAGTCAGATTGTATTAAAGGCAAATGTTTATTCACTGGTGTTCTTTAATAGAATCATAGAATCATAGAATTGCTCATGTTGGAAAAGACCTTAAAGATCATCAAGTCCAACCACAACCTAACCATACTACCCTAACTCCCCACTGCTAACTCATGTACCTGAGCACCACATCCAAATTTAATTGAAAAAATTCAAATTAAATGAGACATCTATGGATAGTTATTGACAGGTGGCGTTCATGGACTTTATACAAAGGAATTGCTGGCAGTCAGTCTGCAGAAAAAAACAAGTTGCAGTGTGGCAAGAGTGAACTTTTAAAAATTGTACCTCACCACACTTCAGGATAAGAGCTGTTCTGAGGGTTTTCTCTGAGTGTTTTTCATATTGCTGTAAAACATGCCTTACCAAGCAGGGGTAAAATCTGGCTAAACAGTCCTTCCCAGTTTGGCGGTGCAGTTTTGCTAAAACAGAATGTTTTGGTGTTATTGATTTTGTTTGCTAATTTCACAGCTGAAGTACAGCTGAGTGAGTATCTGATGAGTTGTGCTCTCATTCCGAGCTCCTGAAGCAGCTAAACACAACCTGATGGCCACAGGCAGACTGTCATCACCACCCACTTACTACTCTGTAACCTTGTGGTATTGATGTGGTGCTCCAGAGAACTATTCGTCCTTACCAGAGGTATTTCCTGCAGAAGGAATAGCAGAGGGATATTTAGTTTGTTGTTCCTTAGGGCTTATTTCATTTTTCAATCTAAATCTCAAATGTCTCTGACCTGATGAACAAGGTGAGCACTGTACTGGGTGATCACTGACAGAAGGATGGACGAAAATCCATTGAACATTCACATGCCTACGTTACCTCTGTTGTGAAGCTTTTGTCTATTAGTGTATTCACATCAGTTTCTTCCAAGTGCATGTGTATACTAAGATATGTTGGACTTGATGATCTTGAAGGTCTTTTCCAACCTGAGCAATTCTATGATTCTATGTTTAGTGACTCTAGTTTTAGTAGTTGCATGAATTTTCAATCACAGAAATGGTAGAAACTTCTCAGAACATTACGCAGAGGTTTGCCAACAGTATTAAAAGTGTAGCCCAAATTCAAACCATGTGTTTTTATGTGATCTCTATATGTATTGTCTCTAAGAAGGCTTAACGCGAATAACATACAATATTGCCATTGTTGGTGTTTAAAACTGAGAACACTAGTGACCAAATGCATTTTGCTGACCTCTTACCTTTCAAATGAAATTGCGTGTCCATGGTCTAAAGAAATCATGGGGGAAAAACAAACACACCAAATGAACAAAGCAACAACAATGAAAAGCACAACACTTTAGACATCTCAGTTTATAGGATGTTGAGCAGCATCAACTTACGTTGTGTTGGTTGGGATTATTCATTTCTAGGTACTTTTCATCATTCAATTCTAATGCTGCTTAATATACTCTCTCTTGTATTTTTCAGCTTGAGAAACTTCTAACTATAGATGAAGAATCTAGGGTTAGTGAACTGTCTGTATATTTCACAGATAATCTCACAGAGCAGAATTTCTGCAGGTGGAATTCATCTGTTTTGCAGCTGAGTAGCAGTTACAATAAAGCAGTAATGGCGATATTCCTAAACAGGCATTCTCAAGGATTGAAGACAGATTGGTTTTCATTATATGGAAGAAATTCATGTCAAGGAGTACTATCTCCTGGCATGTTTGTTTTTCTGGTACGCAGTGGTCCTGTTATTCTTATATTTAGACTGATCTGGATACAAGTAAATACAAGTAAATCACGAACCTTTAGTTCATCAGTAGCTGGTCCTCTTGCCACATTCTTTCCCAATAGCAATTTGTTCTTGCTCTCATGGGAATCTTCACTGCTGAGCTAACAGAAATATTCTTGAGCCAGAATGTATCAGTAGGCTGATTGGTAGCTCACTCTTCACAATGTCCAGGGCACATTACCACTCAGCAGATTCGTTAATGATAGCATTTATTGCAGCTTCAAGTAAACAAAGAAAAGAAATGAAAAAGCTTCTGTTATTCAGTGGTCTAGGTAATAAATAATGCCCTTCTCCATGGGAAATTAGTGTGTTCCCATCACTAGGAGAAAAAATTCTTGCCTAAAGGACCCTACCTAAGGTAAGGTGAGGAAGGGAAAGAAGTTTATGGAAAACCAATCCGTTACAGTGTTACCTTTTTTGCTGTTAACTTACTCTTTCTGGTGCAAAATTGTTTTAAAACTAATTATTCTGCAGAAGAAATAGTCTGTTGTACCTAAAGTGAGTATACCACAATTCCGTGGATGGAATGTGACTCAACTAGAATTCTCCTAATTGTCCAAAAGCTTTTTACCTTCCATGGATTATTAAAGTTGGAACAAGTACCTGCAAATTTTTGCTATTTATATATGAAATCAACATTTCTGGAGGAAGTAATCTTACCTCCCTTTCTTTTGGAAGGAAACAGTGCTGTCAGTCATAGATATATGCTGCTGATCATAGAACCATAGGATGGTTAGGGTTGGAAGGGACCTCGAGGATCATCAAGTTCCAACCCTTCTGCCACAGGCAGGTCTGTCAACCAGTATCAAAATCCAGCGTCAGATCTCTTCCTTACTAACTGTCCTTGCATGGCAGGCAAATGAGTTAAAAAAAAAAATTGGTAATACTATTTTAAAGTACATTTTCTACAGTGCTTTCTGGAGATATATTGTAAAAATAGATGATTGCTTTTCTAGAAAGATGTTTTTTCTTGAAAATATTTCCTGGAGCTATGAATTTCTAAGTTTCCTGTAAGTATTTTCTTGCTTTAAATAGGCTGTTTTCTCCGCTGTGTCCTGGTTCAAAATCCCTACCCTTCTGAATTTCTTTATGGTTAAGAAAATAAGGAATTAATATACGTTAATAAGTGCAATGTAGGTTACTATGCTATGTGACAGCACTAAAGGAAAGTAATTTTTCTGAGAATCCCTTTTGACTAGCACTGATGATTGATAAGCGTATGTACATTAAATTATGTGATTTTTGATGTATTTGATTTAAATTGCTTCATTGTAACAGGTAGGTAGTTTTCTTCTTCTGACAAGGACAGCTAGTTTGCACTCACTGTTTCATTGATTTTACTTGGTCACATCAATATGGCTTTGCTGAAACAGGCAAACCCTGCTCATTCATCTTAGTAAGACTGAAACTGTGCTGCTGCTTCTCCTTGCTCCTTCCAATTCATCAGCCAGTGACAGCCTTGTCCTTTTATCATTTAATAAATTTTAGCACATTTTCCTTAAGGCTTATGGTGTGCTTAGGCTTCACCATGTCTACTTGCCTTGGATCTGTTTATTAGTACAAGCATAAGCACACTGTACGGAATGCTTGCTAACTCTCTCTTAGACATAGCCTATGAAAATACAGAACCACTTCTACATTTTAGAAAATGTG
The DNA here is from genome assembly GCF_002078875.1 of Numida meleagris. Classification (NCBI taxonomy): domain Eukaryota; kingdom Metazoa; phylum Chordata; class Aves; order Galliformes; family Numididae; genus Numida; species Numida meleagris. Next base: position 6,024,108 of record NC_034417.1, read on the forward strand.
GATATTTTTCCTTTTTAAACTTACAGGGCTCTTAAATCGTAATTTTCCAGTTATTTCTTATACCTGATAATACAAAGGCAGTATGCAACGTGACAATTTTCCATTTACTGTATTTTGAATTCAGAAGAAGGATGAATCTTTCTACCACTGTACTCAATAAAAATTGCTCTTTTGAGCTTCTGAATGTATAGACAGCTCTGAGGGGGTAATGGTCATTAATATGCTAACCGAATCTGCATGGCAGAAGTTGTATTCCTAAATATGCAAAATGGGTTTGGGACCCTGAATTGCTCAGAGTTGTTCCAATACATTGTTTAAACTGCTTAATTAGTTTTGTATATACGCTACAAGTTTGTGTAGTCATTTTACAGGGGTAGGCCCTTAGAATTCAAGTGTTAAAAGTTGATTCAGCCTGTACTGCAGTGCCATGAAAGCATGCTTTCATTATAGTCATTGGGTACTTCATCAAGTTCTGTGTTCTCCTACCTTAGGCTCCAAATGAATTGATTTATTTTCACAACACAGTGATTACTCACAAGTATATTTCAAAATATTCACTACCTATTTTTTCTTTACAAAAATGTTTGGCCTATTGAGTCAGAGTTGCAGATATGCATAGTTACCATAACCTAATGAGCCTGTGCTCATTCCTCTTCCTTGGTTTCCTTCCTCCTTAGAACCCATCAGTACTTAGCTGTCTAGTTTAGCACTTCAGGTTGCAATGAAATCTGCAGATTACTTCGTGGAGGTGACAGGTATGTTCTTCTGACATTGCAGGTTCAATCTGTGATGCTCAAGAGAATGTTGAGTATTCATACCTCCTCAAGTCTTTGACTGAAAGTCAGTTTGGTGGTAGAAGAGCATAGGAAAAAAACATGAAACCCCCGTTGTCTAGATCAAATAAAACAGAATGAGATGATCAGATATTATCCCTTTCTGCTCAATACCTGTAAAGTCACATCTAGAATACTGTAACCACTGAGGTCTCCCTATCCTGCCTCTTCCAACTGAGTGATGTGAAGGAGCTGGAAAGATGCAGAAATTGAGAAAACTGGTCAGATGTTGAAATAGACGTTCTGAGAAGAAACCGAGGGCTCTGTTTAGTCAGCTTAGAGAAGACCAAAAGGCTATCTAGTAGATGCTTCCAGCTACAATAAAGACAAAGATGACAGGGCCAAGCTCTTCTAGGTAGTAACGGATGATGTCGCAAGAACAGTGGCCACAGATGGTAGTTTCGGAGATTCAGTTTAGTTTTTTTTAACAGCAAATATTTTCAGTGAAACTGTGGAATGTCTGTCCTTAGAAGCTTTCAAGATTCAGCTGAACAAAGCCGTGGCTGGCTTGATTTTCTGTTGAAGATAATCCTGCTTACAAGTAGCAGGCTATACAAGGTGATTTCTAGGTGTTCTTCCAGCCAACCAAAATTTCTACAGTTCTCTGTGTGTATTTCTTTGTTGTTCATCCTAGGTATATATAGGGCTCCAGGAGTTATCCTCTCCATATAAATTAATCAAGTATTATATGAAAGTAGAAAATGTCTTCTCACTTCCTTTTCCAAAGTATTTTGGGAGGCGTAGACCCTTTCAGAGGGTTGTAAGGGAAGTTTGGATCTTAAATGTTTCTCTGCTCTACTTAAACATTCTGAATTTGTGGTCGTATGGTGAAGGAGCGTCCCTGTTGTGGGTCGTAAATATGTTGGAAGATTGCATTGCTTTTCTTGGACACAAGGCACTGGTTCAGGGTGAACTACCATGTTTAGCATGTAGTTTGTATTTTAAGACATTTCATTTCAACAGACTATAAAAAAATCCAAACAGAATAAATATGTTTTAGCACAAATGCCATCAAACAAAAAAGTCATTTATTTTTCTTACTTGCTTTCTGGATAGTTCTCATCTTCATTACCATCTTCAAGAATTTGATATCAGTACCCAGCCAACATCCTTGTCTTCTTTCCTATCATCTGAAATAGTTGCATTCAGAAGTACTGGAACATGAAACTGGAGTGCGAGAGTTTGTAGGAAGCTGCTTTGGTTATTGTGAAATTCTGTTCTGAAGAGAGGTGTTGGCGATATGCATTAATTAGCGGAGCAAATGCAGTGATACTAGGTTGTGCTAATAGCTATGTTTATCTCAATAAGGAGCACTGCTGCTTTAGGATCTGATAACAGCTCTGAATACCAACAGGGAACAGTGTTTAGCAAAGGCAAAATATTTATATCAACAGAGACTGGCTCGATGCTGTTCTGGTGAGTGTTTGAGTGACCTTGAAGCACATTAACCATCAGCATCCTGATGCAGCAGCAATAAACTGTGCAAGTAAAGTATTTAACAATACAGTTTCCTTTGTGGACTCATTAACATAGATATGGGGTTTATTTAAAACATATTTGCAGGAGAGCTGTATAAGTACCATTCATTTTGAAATGTAGATAAAAATTGAAGTTATTTCTCTATTCATGATGTTGATAATATTCCTGAGAGGGTGAAATAAGGCATTAACTTTTTTTTTTAAATATTTTGTAAAGTGGATTTGTAGTCTTGTCCTCATCTTTAAGTAGGTTTCCTCTCAAAAGATGTGATCGGTCTACTGCTGAAATCAAAGAGATCTACTTTTGACAGGAATTATATCAGTTATGCTAATGCTTTCATAAATGTTTCATTTTTAATCAACTTTGTGTCTTAGTTGTAGTGGAAAAAATTCACTTGGATTTCAAGAATAGTGGTTTTCTAGCTCATGCAAGTTGAATAACCTTGCCAAACCCTGCAAGGAGCTCCTACTTGCTTGTTTGCACATCTAGTTTGTGGTGAATATTTAGTGGTTTGCACTCAATCCACAGTTATGTCCTCAGCACTACGCTGTTGCACTTGTTCATGTAAAATGGAAAACACAGTTCTAAGAACTTGGAATAAACTTTCTGCAATAAAATTTACTAATTTGTGACCCCAGAATATGTGATTATAGGTTTAATTGGATTAGGGGGAGTTGAACCTACAAACCCTTTCCTTTTCTTATAGTAGTAAAATTAGCTAAACTAGATCTTCATTTAAAGATGCACTTCAACATTTAATAAAAACGTTAAATGGAAAGAAAAAAAAATTCAGAATTATTACTGCATACAAAAAGGTCTCTAAAACTACAGTCTGCACAGTGGACATTATATAATTTGTAGGGAAAACCCATTGCATTGACAGTGTTGTAAGTTTCAATGTTGATGTAGTAATATTTGCACAGGAACATCTCTCTCTTCTGGTTACAGCTGTGTGATTTCAAATCCATCTGTGCGGTTGTGTGCTGTTGTCCAATTGAACGCTGTGTAATGTCCTATAAAAAAATCAACATTTCAAATTAGTCATCAGCCTTGAGCATGTGAAGTAAATATGGTTGAATCACTGGTGTGAAGTATTATCACAGTTCTCAAGGATTAATTCATCAAGTCTTACAAAGAGAAACCTTGGGATCGCTTCCTGGATCATCTGCTGTCATTTTCTTTACTTAGAATGAACTCTACAAACACCATAAGGCTGTGATCTTTGTGCTGTATTTATGTTCTCAATATTACCGTCTTTCAGAAAGTGTATTTCTTATACAATGTATATTTATAATATATGTTGCATATGTATAGTTTACATACATATTTTGATAGTCATCTGCTGCTAACTTGTTTTAAATTTTGTAATGTCATTGCTTAAATCATATTTCAAGGGTGCAAACTCAAATTTCCATATTTCTCATCGCTGTGACAGCTAAGGACCAGCTCTTTCCATTGTGTCACAGGTGCTTCTATTTGACATGAATCATTCATTCTGGTGGTGTTTAAACAAATCCTTGGTCTTGAAATATAATTTCTGAGAACACTTTCTGTATATAAATAACTAAAGTCACACGGTAACTATAATACGTATTAGCCTACACTTCTGAAACTGTATACTAATATGCTACTTGTTTCCCCCTAGAAAGAGAATTGATTATATTTAATACTGAAAATACATCCAGCTTTTACTATTAAGTTTTTTCTTTGAAAATATTAACATAAACAACAGCAGAAATGGATCTTTAGAAACTGCTTGAATGCTCCAGAAACCACCAGTTAAATCAGAGGAAAATAATTATTCTGACATTATGCCAATTTAATAAAAATGTAGCTTTAGTGTGTAAATGACAAAAAAACAAGTTGCCTTTACTTTTAAAATATGCTTTTTCAAGGATTCTCTAACTGAAATGCTTTTAACTCCAGATGTGTATGCTACACACAGAATTCTTCAGCTGTTGGCTATTTGGCACATAAAATCTAACCTTGAGCTGTTTTTTTCATGTTTATTTAGGTCACCTGATGAGCTCATGAAAATGCAACCTCTTCTCAGGATGTGTCCTTACATCGTAGCATGGGCTACTAATTAGGGAACAGAAGAATCTGTCTTGCAGCCTAGTGAGAGGTGAGCGTAAGGCTTTTCCTTTTGTTTTTGTGAAAAGGATAATTAACAAAGGTATACTTAATATCCTGAAGCAGCAGGTGAATGGTTGTGTTTATTCACAATCTCACTAATAGTCAATTCACAGAAACTAATAATAACTTTATTAAACTTCTATAAGTAGTCAAAGGCCTTTCAATGCTAAATGGTAAGTGTTCAGAAGTAACATTTAGCTTTGTTTGAGATGCTTATTAGTTAGGTTTCAGCACTTAAGAAAACAGAGATCCTTTTTTTTCTCTAGTGTAACAGCAGTGTGTTAAGCCCTTCTCTGTTTTGTTGAGATACTAAGTCTGTGCTTGTTATGCAGATACTGGGGAAGAAGTTCTCATAACAATCTAAGAAACAGCTATCAAGTTCTCTGGTTTCCTGTTACATCCAGAGAGACTTAAGAAAAGCATATGTAGCAGAAATGCTAAGTCAGGGCTTGAACCAGTGATTGAGCACCTGGTGGGAGGGCAGGGCCAACCCAAGGGAGCTCAGGTGCATGCAGTGCAATGCACCTGAGTGACCAGAAGGGCGGAGCCAGGATCCATCCCTTCCCAGGCCTCGTTTAAGGGTTGGCAGTGGAGGCAAGGGTATCTTGCTGGAGATCCCTGCATGCCTTAGGCCTTCCAAAGGTAAGCAGATTCTTTTCTTTATCTCTGTGCCCACTGCTGTTGAGTTTGGGGGGATCCTCACTTTCTGTGGACTGAGATCTTGCTGTTCTGTTGTCGTTGTTGTGCTTTCTGTGGTGTTACACCATGTATGTGTATATACCCTCTGCTGAGCACTGCCTCTTCATACAAATTAACTGAAGAGTTCTCTGTAGCTGGACGCAGAGCAAGGTAAGCATGCCTTCGCTGACTAGAGAGATGAATTGGGAAAAATAGCAAAAAAGTAGCTGTGGCCATCCCTGACTTCTAGGGGTAGGAGGACACCTGTCACGGGCTCTCTAAGCCCTTGGGTTTATTTGTTACTTATGTGTTTATTGCTTTTCTCTCTATTTGATGCTCTGTTCATTCATTAAATATGGCGTTACCCTATGGTGGTGTGGGAGATCTCCCGGAAGTTTACAGAAATGGCTGGGAGTGCCAGCAATTAAATAAATCTATTATTTTAAGGTAAATAATGTATTTCAATATCCTACTTGAACCTTGATTACAGATTAGGTTTCTCTGTACATCTTCATACTACCAGCACAGACAATGCCATTAAGAATTTGTTCCCTGAAATACAATTTTATTAAGACTAGGTGTTATGACATAGCTTTCTAAAAATATCTTAATTGAGTCATTTTAGAAGACCTTTCAATTTGTTTTTTGATAACTTCATAATGCATTGCAATTTTAGTAAAAACATGAGCAACAGGAACAAACAGAACTGACTGTAGAGGTGTCAATGAGTTACGCTCACTGAACTTGAGTTTCAGTGGTGGCAGTGACAGTGGGGCACCTCCACTGGTGCTGAGTGTTATGAGAGTGCCATGCAGGCTCTTGTTCATGGGTGGTGAAAATGCATTGCTAGTTGTGGTGACTGTTGAAAAAAGTGTTTTTAGCTGACCATTTGTGCTATCGATCAGTATTATTGTGCTCTTTATATTGGTTTTAGTTTCCATGGAAATAAATAGGTGGCATTACTTCTGGAGCAATCTACATATTTGTGTCATACATTTTCTCACACCATTGAATTATTCTTTCTAGAATATATATCCACAGTACATCACATTTCCCTTATGAATAATTGTATACTTCTTGTGTAAGCTATGGCCATAATAGCTAATATATTATTAGGAAAGATGTGTTGTGTCTAAATTCCAGCTTTTTCTTGTTGCTTGGCTATTTATTGGGGGTCATATTTGGAGACTAAGGAGAAAGGCTTCACTATCAAATCTACTGAGATGAGGAAGGTTCACCAGCGTCTGGGAATCTGTCCTGCTGATGTGATGCTGAATTCAACTGATTTGATTGTGGGTTGCCAGCAGGAGGTTTGCTGTAGGGTAAATCACCTATGTGGATCTGCCAGCCCTCCTGTTCCATCTGGAGGAGTGCACAACCAGAGAGCCCTTATGTTGCTGTTCTTCCTGCTGTTGCAATTGGGAAGGAAGACAACTTTGAACAGTCCTGTGCTAAATCTGCTTGTCCAGGCTTTGTTTCAAATACAGAGTTTCCTGTTTAAGCAAAATGTGCCAATCAAACAAAAAGCTTTAAGAAAGCATTTTGTTTTCCTAGTGCAAAAGAACCTATTTATAGCAGCAGTTCAAAACATCTTGTGTACTTGCCAATTAATAAAACTATGTAGGCATCTTTAGTTATCTGAAGTAATAGAGGTTGAGAATGGGAGAGAAATTGAGTGCAAATTATATGCAAATTAAGCTTATAAGAATATATTCAGTAAGGTTGTTTCTGAAAAGCTTGTAAGGAGTTTTCTGTGGAGAGTACGTGTGGGCAGCTTCAAGCAGGAGAGAGCAGAGTAGTGGTGATGCAGGTGGCTTCCCCAGCATGCTGGGGAACAGGGAGGGAAGCAGCACAAAGGAAGGGCCAGCTTCAGCCACTGCGCTAAGAATGCCCTGCGCAGCTGTGAATGGGCTGCAGTTCCAACTGTAGCAGCAGAAAGGCAGTCACCAATTATAAGCACTGCTGAAGCACTAAACCTGGAATAGAAGAGGATTAATGCAAACTAAAAAGTGAATAGAGCTTCCTAATGGTAAAGCCATTGCTGTAACTACCACAACAGAAGCAAAATCTTTGTTTCAGTTACGTGTCATTATGTCTGCTACTCTGCTGTTCTGACTATAACATATGCCAAAGGCGTGCTCTGTTTTCTAAGTGGATTACAGGACAGGTTACAGCGCTCAGAACTGCGCACTGATTTTTTTCTTTCTGTCGCTTAGAAACAAACACTACATATTCTCCATGCCAGTCTTTAACATGTAGTTTTTCACTTGAGTACTCAAAAAAGTCCATTTAAAGCTCAGCTCACTGAAATGTGTTGAGAATGTCTGCAGAGGTAACAAAGCCATCTCTTCTCATCATCAGGGGATTTCATGACTGCCAGGAAGGCTAAATGTGCTAAAGGCCACGTTTTGTCTATATTCACAATGTGTCCTCACTGGAATCCGAGAATAATATAAATGAGATGAGACAGTGGCTTCACTGTAAAAAAAAAAAAAAAAAAAAAAAAAATCCAGTACTGAATGTGCCATTGAAAAGATGTGTACATGAACAAGTGCCTTACCGGCGTTGGGAATCACTGACATAGTGCTAATCAGCCCCTGCGGGGAGATCTTTCATCACAACCAGTCTTACGTGTTTTTTGACAGATTTCACTCTCTCTTCCTGTTCAACTTAAAGTGCTGCATCATCTTGAAAACACTCAAATATGAACATTGTGTGCTTTCTTACTTGGAGAGGTATCTATGGAGTAATTACAGACTCTGTGCTTCTTCCCTGTGCCATGTTTTTCTAAAGAGTCATTTCTTGAGGATTCATATACGCACCGGTATATACCATTTTCTGAATAACAAAAATAGAAAGAGAAGTAACTGCCTCCTAGCGTTCTCGGTGAGTCAAAGAGTGTTTTTAATGTACTTAGTTGCTCTAAGAAGCTAGGTCTAACCAATGGTGTATTTCACATTACTGCGTTGCTGACTTACAAACCATGGCAGTGATGTCTCAGTATGTATCAGAACCACTTACTGACTGTCCTATGTTAGATATCTGTGCATCACACCTACCTGCTAGAAATGTGACTTACAGTTAAGGTCCGATGTATCATTTCAGTGATGGGGGGGAGAGCGATGTGTGTCACTGTAGGCAACAAACAGGTTGTGATGTGCTCTTATTTAAGTAACTGAGTAGCCTGGCTGCGCTGCATATCCAAGCATAGAGTACAACTCTGCTCTTAAGAAATTGTGTAGCAATAAATAATAGGCTGAACTACTTAAATATAAACTACTGCAGTAAAAATGATTGTCAGGCATTCTGAGCAATGGTAACGAAACATTTAGTGGAAGTTTAAATCATTCTTGTGTGATTGTGTTTCACTTCTAAACCAATTTGTAGGATGTATTGCCTGAAAGAGTAGATGTGTACATCTACATGGTCTTCTTGTGGTGGATTTTTTTGTTGTTTGAAAAATAATTTCTGCCAACCAGTAGGCTGGATTCTGACTTTGTTGTCCCTGGTGGAGGTCTGAATTAATTCCATTTAGGTGTCTTTACGTATCTTTAGCGTTTGTAATCTGAATCTGCCAGGAAGGAAGTATTAGAAATGTGATTGTGGTACTTCTACCCTGCAAGGCTCTGTAGTTATTCATTTTTTATACTTCTTAGATAACAAGTGAAGTAGAATAGTAAGTGTTCCTGATGAATAGTAATTATTCTTTAATTATTTATTTAATTTTACATTTGTATAATGTTAATTAAAATGCAGTATGCTACAATTAGGTTATATTCAGCTGTTAATATCAGCTAATGCATAAAAGAAAATGTAAATTTAAGGCTCAGAATGTATATAAATGTTATTAGGAGTCCTTAAGGGTAATGTCCTTTGCATCCAGCCATCTTAGATGTACTTGGCACTCTGTGTGCTCTCAGTAACTTGTTGGGAGGCTTTCCCTCCTGTGTACTGAAATAAATCACACTGATTGTTTACATGTCAGGGGGCTTATAGCTCTGATTTGCAAAGGAGATCAATATCAGGCCCATCATTTGCAGTCAGCAGCATTTTGCCTTCTAACAGTGCCTGAGAGACTGCATGAAGGGTATCGTTTTAGTAATTTTCAGTTTTTCAAAGCAATCCCTTTTTGTATGGTTCAAACATTTCTATCAAATCTTGTGTTAGTCTGCAACCCTGGGTAATGAGCAAGTGGGTAGGCGAATAGCTCTGAGACTTTCCTGGTCAGGAATTCAAGTACAGCCAGGCTATGTGTTACCTTTCTTAGAAGGCAGGAAAGTCATTTTGTTACATGCGTTTATCATCAGTGTTGTGGTGAGTTTGAGTGGCTTTTTGAAGGGCATGGCTATGTCATTAAGCTCAGAGAAGCAACCGTTGCTTCATTTCTTGTGGAAGAACAAAAAAGTGAAAAGGATTATATAAAGGACTATATTTTCTGGCTTAGTATGTGGATTCTTCACCTGAGAATCTGTGACTTTCATTCTTGAGCGTTGTTTTTTCTTTATCATTCTGTTTGGCAGGGAGACTTTCCTTTTTGAAAGGTCACTCTCGTTCAGCACCACTGAATTTAACCTCTCTGCTAAGTGTTGAGATGAATGTGGAGATTTGATCTGACCATCAAGTTCCTTTGCATTACAGTTGCTTGCGTTTATCCTGTGGCTGATGGAACACTGATTATTTCTATAAAAATGTTTATTTTGATATCTAGTGGAAAATCAAGGTCATTTGCAATACAGCAGGCCTTAGAGGAAGCATGTACGCCTTATCGTGTTATCATGTAGCTTAAAAGGTTAATTACTTCTTGCAGTAGTTGATTTTAGAATGGGAGTGTGCTGAATTATCTCTTTATGAAGCTTTCAGACAATTAAGGTTCACCAGGGCTCTGAATGAAATCGATAGGAACTGGAGATTGCAGGTAATGGCAAGAGCTGGGGGATTTGCATTGTGAGTATGAAAGTTAATTTTGTTCTGTTGATACAATGGTGGTATAACTAGATACCAGGACTCTGCTTGTATATGCTCTCATTACATGTAAGGCATTAATTGATTATCTAGGGGATGCAGGATCTCCTTGGCTGTCAGCTTCATAGAGGAGATATGGAGTAGTTTGCATCTGGGTGACTGACAGAACTGCCAGCCCCCTTTGCACTGAAGTATTTGATAGCTGCAGGACCTTTCAGGTGGGAAATCGGTGGCAAATTCAGGTAGGAGTTTTGGACAGGTTTTAAAATTTTCCCAGGTAGCTCCTAGGAAATTGAATCCAACTTGAATGCTTAAACTAATGCCCTCTATGGCATATCCCAGGGATTTCCAGAGGTCTTGGTGCAGAAGTAGTCAAACAGAATATTGGTAAGACATTTGAAAATAGTGTGTAGAAACTGTTTCTGTGGAAGCAGAAATTGTTCTGTGAGGGCAGCCTTTTGTAGGGTATAGCAACGTTAATGTTTTATTTGTAGTTAGGGTAACAGCAGTGGATGTTGCATGAGCTGGAACAGCCACGAGTTATGATGGGCCAGCTGGACTGAAACATTGGAGCAGAACAGTGGTTTGCGTGGCCTCCTGCAATCCAGGTGAAGCTGCCATAGAAAGGACCCTAACAGTGGAGGCTCCCATTGCCGTCCTGACAAATCAGCCATCCTGCTGTAGGGTGTGATTGCTTGGATGAGCGCTAGATTCCAATAAATGTAAGTTTCTGTTTTTAGTGAACATTCCAGTTGTGAGTGTCTGCAACAATAAGCACTGCTGAAAAATGGTATCTGTTTTTGTCTTGGTTAAATAAAATTAAGAATGTCCTATTTTCTCTGCTTCACTTCATTCACAACTTGTTCATCAATCCTCTCCTGACTGCAGTGCCTGTCACCACTTCTGTCTCTCCCAGATACTTGCCGCCCATCAGATCTGTCACCGCCTCTGCTTGAAGGTCTGACCTGTTTTGATTTTAGAAAAGTACATCAGCAACAACAAAAAAAAAGATTGAGTTTTACTAAAAGTATCAGCTTTTTCCACAGTAGTGATAAATTACTGTTTGTTGGATTCATAATTATTGTGGCCATACTCTGACTAATATGCATTTTTATTGCCAATCCTTTTTTGGTAGTAATTGAAGGAGATTTGTATTTTGTCCCAGTAAACAAACAAGACTTTTCATTTGCCTGCCTGGCTTTGCTAGTGTCTGCAGCTTCCTTTGGGACTGTTCATTCAAAGAAAGATGCAACTTCTGATAGCTACTGAAAAAAAAACTTAAGCTTGCTTTCATTTGCAGCTTCTGTGACTTTTGTGACACAGTCATAATAAATATCTTGTTGCTTTCTTCCTCAGTAAATGAGGCTTTGAAGGGTGATGATGGAATCATCATCGCTTCTGACGTTTGTAGTTGCCAGCTTGGGTGCAGCATCACTTGATGCGTTCCAGTACAGCAGTTACATTAAAAAATGTTACTACCAAGGTAGTATTTCCTTCAAGTTTTTGTTTGCGCTATAAGATTCAAACGTGACATGATGACCATCTTTTTTTTTTTTTTTCCCTGTAATATTTTCCCCTGAGCTTTAATTTTTTTTTTTTCTGGCTTTTGCTTATGTTACTCATGGCTTAAATAGTAGTAATTATTCAAGCATTAAAAAGCAGGCATCCCCTGTGATAGTTTAAAACGTTTTTCTTCTGTGCAGCACTTCTGTTGATTCGTAATGGATAATTATAATTTATTTACATGAGCATGTGAAGCCGTGATTATATAACCTCTACAGCACCGTTCTCCATTGGCTGAAATGGAACGTATGTTGCAGGAATGCGCTTTACAATTACGTGTCCAGAGTAATAACAGAAAATAAGAATAAGTTCTGGCGACTGGGAGCTTTTTACAGCAAGTATCTATAGAGTGTTTGAAAGTCTGTTTTACTCAGTGAAACTCCCTTGAAAAGCGAGTGATACCAGAAGAAAACATGTAGGTAAATCTTGTAGGGTGAAGGGAATTTTTTTCTAGAGCTTTTCTTCTTGTTTCTGCTCAGGCTGAGGAGATTCAACCAGTGACTGACCTTGCATACAGACTGAGCTGGAGTAGCACAGGTGATAGGATTAGGGTGACCAGCCATCCCCATTTCATCAGGGTGGGCCTGGAGTGAGAGCCGTTATTTTACCCAGGCTGTACTTATGGTGTAGTCACTTCACCTGTTTTCCCTTTTTGAAATCTTAATGTGGCATGGCCACAACTTCCTAGGGAGAAACCTTGGTCACCTCTGGGATCTGTCCATGCTCTATGACCCTGAGTTCTCAGTGCAGTTCCCAGGACCTCAGCAAGACAGATGAAGATCCTGTAGCCTAGTTACTGGAGTCTGCTGATTTTAAGGCAGTTGCTGCTAGAAATCCTTTTTCTGTAAATTCCACGCTCACTGGATAATTTTAAATCACAGTGGAATTCCTGTGACCAAACTAGTAGAGTGGAACGTAGCTGTGCCATCTGCAGTGTGGTTTCTAGACAGTAGCTGTTTGGCAAACACAAATGGGTGGAGATGTGGATCCTGTCATATGTTCCAGCAGCAACAGGCATGTTTTGCGGCCCCTCGGTGTGGTGTCACCATCACCTTTGTCTGTGATAACCACCCAGAACAAGACCCTACTGCTTGCATTTCTTCCTACAGCCAATTTTAAAATTATCTGGTGGAAATTGGAACTAGATGCTTGCTTTCCAGAGTAATAGTGAGGAATCTGTCAGCTTCTTGTTTGGCGTTTTGAAATATCAATATGGCAATTAAATTGTATATTAAATGGTAAGTAGGTGAGTTCAATCTGTGAAGATGAAAACTGATAAGAACCGTGATTTTTCTAAAGAAATGAGAATCTGAACTAGCCTTAAGAATCTGGAAAATAGTAAATAAGTGCTCTTGGAAGCACTGTTTGAAGTATTCACTCATTGCGTGGGATTGCTATAGATACAGGCTAAATATTTCTAACAGAAGCTTTTGAAGTTGAGGGAACATAAAGGACATTTTATAAAGTAATTGTTAAACTAGAACACGTTCAGGAGCAGACTTTTGGAAAATGGAAAACAATTGTGAACTTGTTAACTTTCCATTCTGTAAAGTTCTTAATAAATTTGATATACTTATGGAGATCAAATTCTTGCGGATCCGCATGCTCTTTTGGACAGAACTTCAATTTATGAAAAAGTCATTTTGTATGAATTCCATCACTGAACTCGAGAGGTTCAGGCGCTATCCGCAGCTTTACTGATCAAATATTTCTGGTCAAGGGCAGGAATTGTTACTATAGATTACATAACTGTCATTAGATCCAAGTCACTTGTTTGTGAACTTCAGCTGCGCATTCTGAGAAAGCTGTGTTACGAGTATAGGTTTGCATTAATTATAATCCCATCTTGAGGTATTTTTAGGTTAAAGATAAGACAGTAGAGTAGAAAAATGATGGAGACCTAAATCTTCAGCTAGATTTGAGGACCATAGGTTTTGATGTTACAGTTACATTATAGCTCCAAGACTTGTAATGTGATTCTGAGAATGATCAGAATGGTGAGGTGCTGGAACAGGCTGCCCAGAGAGGCTGTGGGTGCCCCGTCCCTGGAGGTGTTCGAGACCAGCTTGGCTGGGGCCCTGGGCAGCCTGGTCTAGTACCAGATCTGGACGTTGGTGGGCCCTGCCTGTGCCAGTGAGGCTGGAACTTGGTGATCCTTTGGGTCCCTTCCAACCCAAGCCATTCTATGATTTGGAGGTCTCCATAACAACTCTGGTTTCTGTATCCTCTAAAAACTGTAATGGCCACTTGACATTTTACCAGTTACAGAATTCCACTGTATGGAGTAGTACTCTTCTTTTTTGTTTTACTGGTGTTATTTTTTGTGAAACTGAGCCATTCTGAGCTGATGACAACAGCAACAGACATGGACACTCTCAAGGTGATGGCAAGTGGCTATGATGTCTACCGTGGCAGCAGGCTTATATAGATGAAGTCAGCACTGATCTGGATTTGTTCGCTATGCTACATACTTCATACCTGAAGTTTATACTCTTCTCTGTCATTTGAAAATGCGGTATATGTTTCCTGGTGCTTTCAGTTACATATTCCTTATCAGCTTTTTAAGCTTAGTAGGGTAAGTAGGAGGCCACCCCACATACAGGAAGAATGCCAAAGAGTTGGAGTTCTTGAAGGAGACTGAAAATATAGCAAAGCTGGATTGAAATGCTGACTTGCTTACTGCAATAGGGTCATTTTACTCTTCATGGGCACAATACTTTTCACTGTCTCTTTGGCTTTCACAGCAATTTAACACTACTTACTCTTGTTGTCTGTCTCATCAGTCTTGTTATATTGGCATGAGCTGCTGCTGTTTTCTACCTTTGTCGCTGGCTCCTGAATAGCCTTGGGTTTTATTTCCCCCTATGTCCACTTACTGCAGAGTTATTCCATCAGTACTTGTCTCTTAACTGCATCATTTCTAGGCAAAAAGAACAAAAAAGCATTGTGGGAGGCTTGCTGTCTTTCCCACCATTTCAAAGACAGATGTTAACAGTTTTCGTTAAAGCTAGCTTCATCTTTATGAATGCTGGCAACAGAGAGCGACTGCCTACCTTGCTTCTGACTCTATAGTAGTAATGACTGATAGCATGCATTTTGAGTAAGGAAAAATCTGTAGGTTGGCTGCCTTTTAATCATGTTTTGATGATACGATGTAGTTCCCCAAAGATAACTACAGTCATGAGATGACAAGATATGAGAACACTTGGGAGATGATCCTCCATACTTGTCTTCCTCCTTGGAGATCAGAAACCACCTGGGCACGGCCCCAGGCACCTTGCTCTGGATGGCACTGCTTGAGCAGGAGTGGGACCGAGGGGCTCCAGCACTGCCTTCCAGCCTCAACCATTTGTGCTTCTGTGATGGGAGTATGAACATATTTAAAGTTTGCAAGGTGTTACCAAACAATACTGCTGGAAATTGCATTGCTATTTATAGTTTCATTATTTAGTCTTTCTACTCAGGCATGTTTTGAAATAAATTAGGATATTTTGGAGCACCCGTGGCCACAAACAGAAATATTGGGATTCTGTTGTGCTTAATATGTGATTAATTTCTTCTTGAACTTTAGTACTTGCTGAGCCCCTTTCCTTTAAATGTTGTGGTTTCTAAGGCAACAAATCAATTTGGAACTTAAGTGTACTGTGTTTTATTTTTCCTATTTGCTTCTATATTCAATTTTTAGAGATCCTTTTACTTCATCCATTGATTAGTGTAATGAAAGACAAATTTTGCAGTAGCCTGCAGCCTGCCTAAGTTGTTTTACTCTGTACGGAAAGTCCTTGTACTCCTGCAGTCTGTTTAGTCTCAGTGAGAATTATGTAAGATTCAAGTACTTTCATGAGATGGACTGAATTGTTAGCAAGGTCTGGCATTCTTTTTTAAGCATAATTAAAGGAAAAAAAATACAACATACTATTTCACAAAGAGAATTGAGTCTAAGTGAAGAAGACTTAAATCTTTTTGCTTTTTAACTGCCCTATAGCATGAACATTTGCTAGACCTATTTAAATTTGTATGCTTATGCATAACATTTTGATTTACATGTATTTTAATTTCTATAACTATTTAATGACACGTTTTTATATATTCATGTACCTTTTGTAAATATACACACATTCACACATCTGTCCACAAAATAAGTATGTTAAAACATTCAGTTTTATGATTTATGGAAAATAGTCTTTGGCTTCACTGTTACAAGCTTATCAATAAATGAGTAAATTGCTTATAATTGATACTACTGTGTCCTGTAAAGCATACAAAGACAGGCATTATCTTACAGCAGCTGAGTTAAGAATATTTTCTTTCTGAGCTTAGAATGTGTCTAGGATCTCAGGAATTGTGTATATGAACAGAATCCTGCTGCAGCCTCTGTGGAAGTTTGTCGTTTTGTTTAGAGAGTTTAATGTGGCTGCACTGACGTGGTGTGGTGGTGTTGTGTTTTCAGTTTTTTTCTGGAGAGGTGGTGTTTTATTTTCAGATTAGCATCTGGCATGCTCCTTAGCAATATTGTGCATAGACACATTTTGTTTTTTTTAATTAGCATTCATAGCTGCCTAACAGGCTCAGGAATCAGCTGACTGGAAGAGGTTGAAAGGCAGTAAGGACAAATTCCAAGTCCTTAGGGACTTCTCAACTAGGAAAACCTTTTTCCCTTTGAGAATAGTTGGGGGAACAACCATGGGAGAGAGAGGCTGCATGTCTCCATCCTTAGAAGTTTTCAACATCAGGTTGGATAAGGCTGGGGCAACCTGGTCTGACTGTATTTGGCCCTGCTTGCAGCAGAGTTTGAATGACAGTGCTCCAGAGATCCTTTCCAGCCTCAACTGCCCTACAGTCCTGTGAAGAAAGCTAATTGTCTCCTGCTGTACCAATAGAAGCTTACTTTTCACCAAAGAGAGGAATCTAAAACTTCCTTACAATAATCAAAGTTTTCTGTGACTTCTACAAATGTCACACCTCCATTGTACCCTTGCATCCAGCTTGCCCTTTATGCTGGCTATAAATAATCATTTCATACAAGTAGAGGCTCTTCTGTGGTGAAACCATAAAGTAAGACAGAAAATGAAGGAAAATGTCATTTCTGATTAAGGCCACAGAGAGAATTTAGGTGGACAGAATGTAATTACACAGATTGGGATTTGTCCAGCGCCCCAGGTCTAACAGCTTTATAATGAAATAAAAATCTTTTGTTTGCAAACATTGTATTATTGTGAGAGCATCCTGTACTCAATTGCAATCAATTTCAGTATTACCCAAAGGAAACAAATGACAGCTTGGTGCTGGGAGCAGGAGTTGCATTATGGGGGATTCTTCTATTGATCTAGAGTTTTTACCTCCTGAACCATGAGATCTAACTTGTCAGATTTCATTTTTTTCTGTTTTTTGTTGTTTTTCTATGTTCATCTCTACAGTAGGTGCAATCTTACTCTGCTGATTGAAAACAGTTTGTTCACTGCAACGCAGACAGGTCTGATTTATTGGTTGTTTTTCTTCTCATAATGTTTTATATTGTTTGAGAGCTGTTTGTTGTCTAGCTTCATCTGCCATCTGTCTGTGAGCAGGGTGAGAGGGGTGCAGAGAGATGGGATTACAATACTTTGCTATTTGTAAGAAATAACCTGTGACTGCACTATTAAACATACTGTTCTTATTATTCTGTTCTTATTTACATTGCGTTGACATGCAAAATAATTTCATTAAAATGAGAAGCTAAGCAGATGGTATGTTTTGAAGCCGTGCTGAAGTTGATAGTCAGCCCATGTAAGGTGCCAGCGATGGGCAACTGGGGGGTGCGTATCTTCAGCAACTTCCATGGGAGATCCAGGCAGGAGTGTCACCTCCACACACCCCCAGGCCTTTCTCTGTTAGTCTCTGTAGGGTTGGCAAGAGTATTAGAAGTCTCTAAATTAGTCCAAAACCTATTGTGAAAGATAGGGAGTTTTCTGGTTTGGTTTTGGTTTGCTATGGGCCCTGAGTTAGAAACAGTCATGTCTGTTTTAGAAGCGTTATTTGTAATGGAAGTGATAAGGGTGTAAATACTGTGCTGTGAAATAATTATGAACAGGCTGGGTTTGTGTCCTGGTTTAAAACTGAGCTGTCCTTTCCTCGTGGCAGTACTATAGTGGAATGAAAGAAGTTGTAACATGCTGTCTCACAGTCACTGGCTGTTTGTCACAACAACAGATGAGTTCTGCCATCTGGAAATAAATCTGTAATGAGATCTGTTCTGTGGTAGAAAGGGAATCAAGTATGGGGAGTGAAACCCCTGTGGTAAGTTTTTTACTTTCACTATTTATCAATCCAGAGGCAAAGAGAGAATGGATAGCTTTCCTTTTATTCTAATAGCTTGCCAGTATATTATGTAAACAACCCCCTACATAGCTATCTCTCACTCATTTTGAGACAAAAAAATACCATTTCTTAATATATTGTAAGAAATGAAAAGGAAATGAGTGCTTCTTGGTATCCTTTTCAGAGTCCTTCAGTGTTAGAAGGGAGGTTGGTAGGTAGGCAAGCAGGTACTGTTTCTTTGAAGGAAATACCGTTTGCTCAAGCCCCCTGGAAAGTTGATTGGAAAAGCTGCATTTCTAAAGTGTGATGTATTTGACTGTGCAAAATGTTTGGTAAGCGAGTCTTGTGCAGCCGTTTTGTGAGTCAGAATCCACTTCCAACAAGTTGGTCATCTGTTCTTGGCCCAAACAAGTCATGCATTGTGTGTCATATTTCATCTTGAAGATGGTCTCAAAAACTCTTCTGAATAGAGAACTGAAAGCCCTCAGCTTAGTGTTTGTTATACAAGTAAATATTTTATTGTATTTTTAATATTACCTAGTACCGTAAAGCATGTATGGGATCTGTTTTCTAGCTAATGCCTGTGACTATTTCCTACAGAAGTTTTTAAGCTTACTACATGAAGAATGACCTCTTCTTTGTTACTGTGATGCCTTTTTGATTATCCCTGCTTTTGCTTTGTTGTTTCAGAGAAAAGGAGTTTGGAATTAAAGCTTTGTTTTTAGTATTTCTTTTGACTGTATTTAGTAAATGTACTTAATCACGATTCTCCCTAATATGTTCTTTTGTGTTCAGTATCCAGGAAGGTAAGTTTTTTGTTTGTGTGCAGCTAGGGTCTTCACAAGCTGCTCACATTGCTGGTGTTAGGAGAAAACAAATGTGACCCAGCAGCACACACGGTGATGCCAGCTTTCCAGTGGCAACCGTTGGCTGGTTTCCCATGCTCCATTTCTGCGTGTAGATTAGCAAGCCAGTAAATACTGCGATAGGAAGGCAGCAGGCAACGATAGGCTTCCTATCTGTTTTTGCCTGAGGACATATCTTCACATGATGCCATCTGACAAAAAGAGAAAAGTTCTCCTACGTGGGTATAAACCTTCATATGGCTCTTCTGTAAATAATCAGTCTGCACAAGCTTCCTACAGTCATGGGATAACTATCAAAGGAAGACAGTGTAAAGTTATTTATTTATGTCTCATGACAATCTCTATCTGCAGATGTTGATTTAGTTGATTACATTTACTTACTGTTGTTTGATCTTTGTTAGTTGAGATTAGCATGTGATCTTATCGTTTAGTGCTATAACTTAGTGTGTGTGAGGAAAGAGACACAGCTAATATGGACAGGTTTGTCTTTATTAATAGAAATTTAGCTTTACGGGCATACAACTGTAATTGTCGTTAAGTGTCTTCTCACAGGACTTCTTAGTTTAATTTTTATTACAGTAATCCTGTCAAACATTGCTGTTCTCATACTCCTTACTTTTCAAACCTCAAAAGGCTTTCTATCCCAGAAAACTTGAATTTTTCTTGTAGGAGACATTTGCCGCAATCGTAATATTGGACGCATTTCATTCTGATGAGATCTAATGTAGGAGAGGATCAATTGCTTATGCAGCTGTTACTAAATTGGTACAAAATTGTATCTGGGAATATTAACCAGGAATGAATGGTGGCACTACTTAGGCTGTTGCATGGTTGTAAACCCTGCAGATGAGTTAGGGGCAAACTTTTAGATGCCTGAAGTCAGAGAAGCAGAATACTGTCACGAAGGAGAAAGCAATATTTTCTATCATGTAATCAATTTGAAGATTTGATATAAGAGTAATTACATTTTAGTTTTGAACACAGCTGAAATGTAAATTTGATTTCACATTTTAAATAGAAAAACACTCTAGAGGTGAATAAGGTAACATCTGCAAGTTATCTTGCTGTTATTTTTTCATTTTTCTTGTCAAGATGCTTTTGTGCTAACACGGCCTGGAAAGGAAAGAAACCTCAAACCTTTATTTATAAACATGTTTATTCTTTCAATCTTCCAATCTTTCCCTTTATTCACCTTCATTTATAATCACAAATGCCTCAAACTTAAGTGAACACGCTTCTGCACTGGGCATTGCTGGCTTCCCACTTCGTGGGGGCAATCAGTTCATTTGCAAGGAAATTTCAAGATGGCTTGGGAATCATTTTGAGCCTTCTTTTAAGGAAGGTATCAAAGTCAGTTACATCTCATCGGTCCTGGTAACAAAGGATACGATACCATCTCAATTGGAGGGTGGTATTAAAAAAAAAAAAAGTTGAGAAGTTGCAGTGTTTATAAGAAAGGCCAGGCAGGAAAGTGATATTATGATTTCTGTAACCAAACAGCATAGTGTTTGGCATTTGCAAAGCTTCAGGCATTGTGCAACCCATTCCTCTTATTTCAATCCTGGCTTTTTTCCCTATCTTTTAATATATACATGCACAGATTATTTTCCTGCAGGTGTGATAGGTGCAGATGTCTCAGGGAAGTTCAAGCATGCATCCACTCTTGTGCTTAGATTTCATTCAGTGTATGTATTCAGCTTGACGTAGATCTCTGTAGATCTGCAGAATTCCAATCCCAAGGTTTCACTAGGATGTCCTTCTCTCAGGTGTTCTTTCCCACTCCCTCCTTTGCTCTTGTTTCCTCCTTCTAGTCCCTTAATGTAGAAATCAAGTCTAAATTCATTACTCTTTGATAAGTCATTTTAGGAATGCTACCATTATCATCAGCCCCACTCAGAAGTCTGACAAGGACAGGGAAAACCGTACCTGACTCATGGGCAATATTCAGATGGCAAGTAAAAGCATACAACCATTAGGACTATGCTTAGTCACTTGTGGGATTTGCACTGCAGGTATGCAATAGGATTACTTTTTTCTGCCTACCATACACAAAAGTTTGATCAGACTGCACACTTTCCTTCATGTTCACCACTGCAGCTGCTGCACAAACAAGCACGTTAAAAGCCAGCTTCTGCCTCCTTGGAAGTGATTCACAGTGGTTTGAACCTCTACACAGTGTAAATTGCGTCTACTCAGAATGAAGTCAGAGTAAGAAGCTGTCCTTTTTTTATATGGAGATGAATCTGAACTCCATTATGCTCAGTGGGAATCTTGAGCATTAATGGCTTTAGCAAATTTCATTATAACCCCATAGTGAATTTTATCAACTCTACTGCAGTTTAAGTTCTTCCTCATGCCCACTAATCCTTTTATCAGTCTTATTCCCCATCTTTGAACAAAATTTCTTCAGAGTGGGCCCGTCTGTTGAGAGTCACTATACATTTTTCTTAAGCTGCTTGGAAAATTTTTAATTAGAATAATATAAGAACTGAATCCCTCCAAAGACTTTTACATGGCTTGCTTTTTTCATCTGTTTTTTAAGATGATACAAATTTCCAGGGAAATGCCCTTTTGGAAGACAGAATGAGGTTAGCAGTATGAGCTTCAGAAATACAGTGATTTTAGGCAACGTTGGTTAAAAAGTAAATCTCCTAACAGTTTGTGGGGAGATCTTAAGATAGCACTGTTTGAATCTTTGCAATACCCACCTTAAGTTTGTAAGAAGATGGTTGTTTTGTCTAGAAAGTTGTGATGATACTGCAACACTGACAGTATGATAAAATGTTCCCTTCTGACGCAGAAATGCACATGCGTATGTAAAAAAACCTTTTCTGTATGTCTTAAGTGTCTTTGTGATGCTGCTCTTTTGTATGTGTAGTTCACAGATGTTTTCAGGTTACTAACGCTGTACTTGTGCCATGCTATTCCACCCTTGTGGTGTTTCCATTGTATGCAATGTGAGACATTCCACGAAGAAATGGCACAACTGCACAACTTATAAATACCCAGTCTGCCTTTTTGCCAGGTGGTTTCCCCAACTGTTTTTTTTTAACTGAGTAAATCTGTTTACATGTCAGTTTACCTTACAACAGTAAATTATCATCATAGGGATATAGCTGTTTATAATGCAGTAGCATTTGGAAGCCAGTCAGTAATCAATCTCTGCTAAATATATTATACTCTACCTCTTCTGTAAGAGCAGGAGTACTCCCACTCACCTTGGGAAGGCTCCTTGCCCAAACAGCATGCTGCCACTTACAAGAGACTTACAAGAAGTCAAACTCAGTCCCTTGATTTCATGTAATGGCAGACATACTCTGTTTTTATAAGTACACATAGTATATTTCACTAGGATGTTCTCATCAGTGATTCAAGGTGTTTTTGCAGATAGGAAGTAGAAGGTTTCAGAGCCCAGCAGCTGCCCTTCTAAATCTTTGTGCCAGGAGCTCTCTCAGGAAATACAAGCTAATAAAGACTGTCAGGAACAATTTGTGGGTTTCTTACAGTCTGTGTGCAAATACCAGTTGTGTTAGCTTGTATAGCGCTGTCAATCTCTGTGAAGCCACAAGAGGAGGAGGAGGAAGAGGAAATACTCCAGGTCAGATGACGAACCACTGTCATCCATGAAGAGCTTGTCTGAGCCCACTGCCCACAAGGCAGACAGGACGTATTTCCTGCCCAGGACTCACCAGCTCGAGCATAGGCAACAATTCTTACAAGCTGATTAGCATGTGTTGCTCACACTTGCAGTGCTTCTGCTCCCCAAGCATATCCTCAAAGAGGACGTGTCTCTTTATACTGATTTGCTACCTCTGCATAATAAGAGGTCGGTTTGCCTTTTACATTAGACGAGCCATTTAAAGAGAAAAATAAAAATTAACGATTTCTAGGCACAGTGATATGGGCAATAATCAAACCAAATGTTGAAAATAAACCCTCTGAAAATGTTTTCTAATAGTTTCAGAGGATTTTTCCCAACAATGCTGTAGTTGTCATGGGGCAAAGCTGTCATTCTTATCACCAACTGAATTCTAACTCTTCAGCAGCTTGTGCCCATCTGAGTTGCTGGCTGAATGTTTGTGCAGAGAGCATTTTTCAGGACGTTGCATATCTAAGAAGCCTTCCTAATTTTCAGATATCTTCTGTACTTCTTCATTAGCTTTGTCTCTTTTTCCTTCCCATTAACGTGAACTGTGAGAAATCTGCTGAGATGTAGAAATTCCATCATGTGTTTTATCCACAATTGGACATCAGTTTTGCTGGGATTGTCATTTTCACAATATTCTGAACTTCTAATAGAAATCATATAAACTTGCTAGATGTCATATAAACTTGCTAGATGTACGTTTTAAAAAAAAAAAAAAACCACCACCAAGAAAAGACCTCCAGACAGTGTATACTGTCTGTGGTCAGGCTGTCCCCCCCAGAGCACCAGAGTCTGTTCTCTCAGTCTTTGTTTCTGAGGATTTCTAATTCATTCTCTGCGTCCCCTGAGAAGTCATTTATCTTTCCCAAAGAGCACCCCCTAATTTCCCTCTTCCACCATTTTTCAGAACAAAACACACTTATTCTCATCCTTACCAGCTGGTTTGTCAGCTTCCTTCCTTTCAGAGCAGCCTGCAAGAGTAAGCAACCTCATACAGAGCAACTTTTTAAAGCGAGTTGTGTGGTTTTTTTTCTTTCTTTACTTTGTTTTAATCTGCATTAACATGGAGTCTCTTTAGGTTAATTTGAGCAATGTGTATACACCTTGTAAATAGCACTTAGTCTTCCTTTATTTAAACTCCTGTTTAAAACCAGTATCGTGACCCTGTGCACTGATCTCTGTTCAGTCCTGGGACATCACGTGACAGGATCAAGCAAGATGGAAGTGAGCAGATTAAAGCTCAGAAAGTAAGCTGTATTTTTCACATAGATGCTGAATTCCACAGATTGCAGCTTTCACAGTACATGACAAATGTGCATCTGAATGCATGTCACTTGGCATGCATGTGTTCTGCAGCCAGAAAGGTACACTGCATTAATGCTGACTGAGAGGACTTTTGGGAGAGTTCACCTTCTTTAGGTTTTTGTTGCGTGGTTTGGGTGTTCTGGTGTAAGCGGGAGGAAATGGCTGCAGTCATTTTGCAAAGCTTCAGTATTACCTCTCCATCTTGGTGGCTGCAGATCTGGTATGTTACTTCAAATAGTGATGTTACTTCAATAGTGATGTTTTCTTTCTATTTTAGTTCTTTGATCTTTTCAAATTAATTTCCTTGAAAGCATTTTCTAGTTGATTATGAAGAGCAAACTATGAAACCGTTGCTTTACCTGCAATCACAATAAATGCAGTTCATCATTTCATTGGCTTGGGTCACTTAAATTGAGGTTCTTGAGCTATTCTGGGAAGACAACCTTCAGGTACAGGGAAAATGCTTACCATACATCTGGTATAACTGCCAGCATTTGCAGTGGGGGTTATTAGTACCACTCTGCCCAGCTCTGTGCAACATGGAGCACTCATATTTGCACAAATATCACCAGCAACGTACACATGGTCTTTCCACCTACATTCTTTTGTATGCTTCAGATGCTGACTCTCTTAGTAGGAGTGAATGTTCAACAGACTTGCTTTGAAAAATGCTTTCAACCCAAATCTGTAGAGGCCTTCAGCCCCTTCTGAGAATATGAGCCCTTCAGCTCTGTGTGTGTAAATCTGTTCTGAAACAGGGCTGAGGTTCCTAGAGCATTTAGACTGCTTTAAAAGCATTACCTAAAGCTCAGTTGTTTGAAGACTTGAAGCTTTTTACACTTTAAACAAAAAAACTAACCGGAAAAAAAAAAAGATTTTGTTCAGGTAGAGTACATAGTAACATATATTAAATGGTTAAATTTCCCTCAGCTCTGCCTTAAACTCTGCAGCCAGTGAATTAGAGGTAAATATGCTCTCAGCCGAACTAGAAAAAAAAAATCACTTTTCTGGCACAGTTGTATGTGCATATTTCTCTTCACTTCATAAGAAAATAAATTATGTACATAAAACTTTCTAAATACTCTATGATTGAGTATTTTTCTGTGTTCACACTCTTGTTAGCTAGGGAAGCAAAGAGGAACTCTTGGAGAAAAGGCTGAACTTTCCTTTAGAAGTCTGCCCTCGCTGAAGTGCCGCCTGCCAGGAGCCGCTGCAGTTCCTCTTCTTTGCAGATACCTGGCTGGTACGGAACAGCGATGTGACTCAGGGCCTGCCTGCAGGCGAGCATTTCCACGCACACATCTTCAGCAGCTTTCTGACTCAGCAAGAGCTGATGCTCTGCTCTGTTACAAAATAGAAGTCTGAGTCCTCTGCAGTGCGGGAAGTGAAAACTGACTGCCTTATCCTTTCCTTTGAAATACTCTTGTGAAGAAAACGCATCTTGCTTCGCAAGCTTCTTTAAGTTCTAGTTTTGGTCTGCTGGTTCTAGTCTTAAAGTATTTTATGGAATGCCAGATGCTTATTTTTGCCAACTGAATGGAAAATGAATGCTGCTACTGACTGAAGAAAAGTATTGTGGAGTATGCATGATGCTCCCTAACACAGATCATTTTTCCAAATCACTTATGCCATTCATGGCCTAATAGAAAGACTGCTAAGTTTTCCATTATGACACTGTTAAAGAGAAGACATTCCTCACCCATTCCAGAGGTGAGATCCCTTAATGAAAATGGTCAGTATTAAAAGCTCTTTTGCCGAATGCTGCATACAAATGAGAAAATTGAGATGTGAAAAAATGCCAGCATGGATATCTCAAAGAACTAGAGAATAAGTAGGTTTTGATCCTCAGTGGTCCAAACTCGGTTTCTATAATAAAGGTAACAAAAACTATAATTCAAAAATCTTTTTATGCAATAAGTTCTGATGTTATTTAGCTATGATAAAAACATCTCTCAGTTGTTTTTACTCTTGCGTTCCATGCAAATGATATGATACAGCTATTCTTGGGGACTTAGTAGGATGAAACAGTTTGCAGAAGCTGTAGAATGAGAATGTGTTTTGTATATAATATTGCTCTAAGTCTCCTGTCAATTACGCAGATGTAGAGTTACTGTTAAAATATGGTAAAGCCAATGCCTGGAGGTGCAAGTCTCTGAATTTGTACAGTGCAGGTTTTATATTGCTGTATGTAGATATGACATTTTCTGGTATATTAGGGAAAGTGCATGAGAAAATGAAAAGGCTTTTATTGTTATAGTTAATGGGTAAGAATCCCCTCTTTCAGAATTGAGGTTGGATGCTTTAGATCACTGCAGTGCAATTCATTATGAGCTGGATTCTACCAAGCGCACAGAACATCCATTAAATGATTGAAAATGAACAGCGAGCTTTTCTAGAAGACCGGAGGTTAGGGCTAAAAGCTGTGCTGGCCTTCAGAGTTTTCATTTGCACGCCATTCAGTCCACACGGATCACTGCAAAATTCCAGCAAGAAGGTCATTTTCCTTATCATTTATCAGCAGGCATATTAATAACTCAAAGCCCTGGCATATTACAACAACTGGAAAATGATGGGAAAGCTATGAATTCTAGTATATTTCTAGCAATAAAAACCATACTGATTTTAAGCTAATATATACCATATTTTAGACAGTTATCTGCATACAGATTTCAGAATATATATAAACATTTATTTACATCTTTCAGTGTCTTTTGTTTTAACTCGGTCTTCCTCAAGAGGCAGGTTTTGTATGTAAACATGGAAATGGGGAGGCCAGTGGAGATGTTCTCTGAATTAGATAAAAGGGACAAGAGTGCTTCAAGCTGAGACCAAATCTGGATGTGTGTATGTGCGTCATTGAATTAAGTGCTGTTCAAATAAAATGCCACAAATGAGGCCGTGTACATGCACTCTAAGGGCCCAGAGTGACATGTTGCCAGTTGCGGCTGATGTGTCCCCTGTCAGCCTGGCCCTGCTCTCCTTCGGCCACATCAGGCCTGAGCAGCATGCGCTGCTCGGAGGAACTGCCCTGCGGGCTGTGAGACCCGTGTGCTCTGGTACTGCTGATGCGTGCTGCACCTCTCATCAAGTGCACTTTCCCTCATTCTCTGTCAGTCCCTCAAATCCTCCTTTTACCTTTAAGAGCTTATTTTAAAAGAGAAGATATTTCGATAGCTTGTTCTATAGGAGTTTCTAGTCTCTTAACTGGAAGTTACTTTCAATTATAAATGACACATACACTGTGTAAAATTAATATTATAGCAGCTCTTTGCTAATTCTGTATAGGAAATTGAATGTTAACCTAGACTGCAGAGAAGAGATGCAGCTTTTTCAATTCAATACGTTACAAAATTGATTTAGTGAGGAAAGATCTATGAATGCTGTATGTATTGTTAACCTGGTTTCAGCTTAGAGCAGAGTAAGGCCATTTCTGATAGTCAAGAAGGACAAAAAGAAGGATGTTCATACTGTCCTTTGCTGAAGCTGACTGAACTCTAATCTGAACTATAGCTTTGCTGCAGCCAGTGTGACTTCGTGAAACCACTTCTAATAGGCTATTAGTGAACAGGCAGGAGAGCATTACTTTTAAAAGTTATGAAGGATTCTTCAGTCTATGTCAAAGACTTGCTTAGGGAAGAAAAACAAAAAGAGAGATAAAGGAAAACTTGTTTTCAAAAACTCAAATTGTAAATGACAGCTGGATAGGTTAAAAACTGTGCTCATTTGGTGATCAACTCAGGTGGTCATGGTCATACTCAAAGTCCAAAAATAAGTGGATAACTGCAGGACATCTATCCTGGTCCTGTTTGATGTCTTTATCAGCAGTCTAGAAGGAGGTGATGGAGGGCTCTTTCCCCAAGTTTGTAATGATTCCCAGCTCAGGACATCTCCGATAGTAGGGCTGCCATAGAGACCTACATAGCCTGGAGGAACGGGCCAACAACAGCTTGCTGATATTCAGTGAGGAAAAATGCAGAGTCCTGCACCTGGGAAGAAAGAATACCCTGTGCTGACACAGGTTGGGCCTGAGAGATAGCTCTGTGAAAAAGAGCCTTAGTAGCCAGCAGGCTGCATGAGCCAGCCCAGTGCCCTGGCAGCAAAGACATTCAACAGTATGCTGAGTTGTAACAGATGGCCCCGAGACTGAAGGAAGCGCTCTCAACTCAGCACTCATTAGGCAGTGTCTGGAATACTGTGCCTAGTTTCAGGCCCCTCCAGAACAAGAGAGATGCTGGTAACCTATAGTGAGTTTAACAGAGGGTCACAGAGATGGTTCAGGGCTGGAGGTCAGGCCCCATAAGGAGAAGCTGGAGGACAAGGCCTTGCTCAGCCAGAGCAAGGAGCCTTTGGAGGGACCTGACAGGATGCTTCTGTGAAAAGCCTGCTCTGTCTTCCTGATGGCCTCCTCATGGGGACCAGGGGCATCCTGATATGTCCCTTAGGGCTGCAGAAAAGGCACTGATCTGCATTTCTCAACAGGGCCAGCAGCAAAGCTTTCCCTGTCTTTTCAGAAAACACTTCATGTGGATAACACTTGTATTATTATCACCTGCTCTGTATGGATTTGTTTCTATTGCAAAAGAATTATTGCTGTATTATGAGAGCAGTCTTACCAATCTGGTTGAAAAGGGTGATACTTACAAGCATATTTGTGAGTGCCTTCAGAATAAAGGTATTTAAAGCTTCAGGCATTTTGAAAACACATTAAAACAGTGAACCAGAGTGTAGCATCCTAATGTGCCTAATGTATCTGTGGGAATGATAGGATGGTCTGCAACAGCAGAATTAGGTTGAGGGAGTCCAGAAAGAAGCAGGAACACCTAAAATGCTCTTTAGTCTCCCTTATCTCTTCAAATACTGAGAGAATGTACCCTTTTCCCCAGCAGAGAAGGCAAGATAAAAAAAAACAAACCCTCAGTTGTCTTAGCCAAATCATTATTGTGCTGAGCTACAGGCTGCAGCCCATCTCTTTCAAGTACATTGTTATCTAGCCTAAAGAAAAAAAAAAATCTCTCAAGCTGGATTAAGCACTTACCAGTGCTTAAAATAGTATCTTCTCATTATACCTACACTAGAATAGCCGGGAGAACCAGGAAAACACTTGTTCCCTTTACATCCTTTGCAGTGGAGCTGGCTAGGAGGCTTAACCCTGCAAGAATATTGCTGCCATCTCTGAAGGCCCTCTCCACTGCCACAGGTATATGCGCACTGCAGCGTTGGTGTGAATATTCAGTAGGAGCGTATTCCCTCCCGTGCACGTGTTGGCATAATGACATCAAATTTTGTGACTACAGCCTCTCTTAAGTCAAAGGGTTAAGGTTGTATTTCCTTTCAGAACAGTGGTCTTGTAATGCTTTTTTTTCTGACCAGCATAGTCTGCTAACTAGATTTCTTTTGGTCAGAAATTGGAGATAAGAAGGATGGTGCAACGAACATGTCACGTCAGCAAAAGCAATCCTAAACTGGAATTCCTGTGTGGTAGCAAACTTGTGGAAATGCTTCACAGCTGTATGTAAGCCATGTGTACAGTGAAGTAAGATAATACTGCTTAAGGAATGCTGTGGATATATCTTGTTCTGGGATCAGATCCCAGATTTTTGGCTTCTAAACTTAAAGCCAATCTAATATAAATATTTAATAGTTCATTCTTAATTCATCTGCATGCCTGCCATGAACCACAGTAATACGTAAATGATAACTGTGAGATTCGTTGGACTGCTCACGGTCCTGATCCCAGACTGCTGGACTCAGTAGAAAGATTCCTCTGCCTTTGACTGGCACTGGATTATATCCTGAAGAGATTAGATAGAATGAAAACATCTGCAGATATTGTTCTCATATACACACACCCCAAAGTAGCAACAGATCATGTCATGGTTCCAATTTAATTTTTTAAAGGAAAAAAAATACAAAGTAGTTTAAATTATCTGTGTATTTTAAACTACTATTGCTTTGTGGCACAATTACAGCTATGAGTGACTGCAGTTCTGAAAACCCAGTGATATCTTCACAGCAAGGAAGCAGATAAAGCACTGATACTAAGTTTTGGCCTTGAACACTGTCATGCTCTGTTAATAAATTGCAATTCTGAATATTGCCATGGGAGTGAATGGGGAGGAAGAGGTCAGTAGAGAATGAGATCATGTGAGAAGTTGATGTATATTGCCTACGTCATTATCTGCAAGTTGTCTAATAGCAGAAATAAACATTATGTTAAGCTTTTCCTCTAAGCAGCAAATGCAATGTAAGACACAGCAACAACGAAAGGCTTTCATTTATGACTATAGTCTTGGTAAACTCTCATTTGATTTTCAGGTTAGATTTGCTTTAATTCTGTGTGCAGATTCTGTTGACAGCCTTTTGGGATATACTGATTTTAAAATATAACGAGGTTAGGCTAAGATATCAGTTCTGATGAAGAGAAAATATATTCTGATTGTTGTTGCAGGATTAAAATGGCCTGGCTGGTACTGGTACTCCCTGCAGCCACAAGACCCAATGCTCTCATGGACGTTGCCACTCACAGAGCAATGAACTGGAGCTGCTCGTGTGTCAGCTGCTAAACCACTGCAGCTTTCAGTCTGCATAAGAACCAACCAGATGTCTGAGAGTGGTAGCAGACAACCTCCAAGTGCTTTAGAGATGGAGTATGTGTGATGATAGGCTTATACAGAGTGCCAGATGCTGCCTATAGGATGCATGGTACTCAACCTGTGCAACCATGCTGTAATATTAAGTCTGAGGCAGTGTATCCATTGTGCTGGTCAGTGCTTCAGGAGAGAGGTCCTACACGTTGGCTTGGCTAAGTGAGCAGCCCTCAGTGTGAGCCTCACGTATGTACCTGACTGTGTGACCAGTGGCAGCTCCTCGCCAAAACCAGACTGCCTTCATAATGACTGCGGGCTGTATGACTGCGTGTGGTGATCTCAACCAAACTAGTCTTCATCAGTGATTCTTTACAAGCGTGGGAGAAATGAGAGAATGACGTCTTGGGTTACTTGTATTTCAGCAACCCTTGCTTCTCACTACTGGAATGTGCTCAGCAGGATGCTGTAAAGATAGAAAGCTTTTTGTCAGGAAGCTCTCAGCCTGTGGGCAATACAACTCACACCTTTGTCTATAGAAACCTACACTGCCAGGTTTTTCTCTCAGCTGGGGGGGCACTTTACTGACTGGGTATTTTTTTTCACCAGTAGCCAATAAATGAACCTTGTAGCATAATAAATCAGCAGTTTATTTAGCTGGGATTGATTTGCTTTTTCCTTCGCTATTATTTTTTCTGTGCGAAGCTTTGAGGAGAATTAATTGAGGCCAGTCCAAAGCATATTTAGCATTTCATTCCTATTCAGTTAACTTTGACAGCCCATGTATGACTAAGATAGTATGTATTTGGTGTGGGACTGGTTTCCTAGGAGGACATGGGAGGATATGATGTGTTTTTAATTATCAAAGAGCTTTCTCATCACAGAATGCTATTTTCAAAGATGTTTTTCTTTCTTTTATGGTTATTCATGGTCTTTACTGCTTGAGTTTGTTTCTGTCTTAGAAAAATGAGAAAGAATCAAAAGTCTCTTGATCTAAATCTTTTATTTGTACTGGACTGAAAAAGTATTGAATTGCTTATATGACAGTCAGTACCTGACAGATGTAATATCACTTTCTAATGCCCTCTACTTACTATTTCTTAATGTAAAAGACTATAACAAAAGGGAAAACAAACAAAACCCATGACTTTGGTTTACCTTCTATTCTTGGTAAAGAAAATGAAAAGTAGAATTGTCACAGGTGAACTGAGAGTACATCCTGCAGCTACAGAGATTGTAAAGAGAATTTAAAGAAACCTTTAAAAAGAGTCTCACATAGTAATATCAATTCTTATATAAAATAATTTATGAATTTAAATACTGTTTAAATAATTTATCTGTATTTAAAACTAACGTTTTAAAATTTTGTTTGGAACCTTTTTGGCATTAATGCTTAAATAGTTGTTTTTAAATATTAAAAAGTTTTTTAAATATTCAATACAATTCAATATAAAAACAGAAAAAGTAATATACATTGTTCACATAGTATTGTACATGACAGCTGACCTCTGGAGTGAGCTTTTCAATTTGTCAGATGAGTCATAGCTTAGTTGTGGTGAACCACTTGCTTATCCTACTTTCTGGACTCTTAAGATCATAACAGATCCTTATATATGTCTATAATATTATATACACGTACTGTATACAGTATTTATTCCCATCTGTATGTCTGGAACTATAAATATTTTCCCAGCATTTAGATCAAAATATTGTTTAGTGCACAGATAAATATTTGACACACACAATTTGACAAGAAACATACCAATTTTGCTCAGCTCAGTCATTTGAAAATTTAACTCCTAGGTGCAAAATAACAGAGACTGTCACTGTTGTATTTGAAGTTTATAACTATGTTCTTAGCGAATGTTTATGGGTTGTGTTGACAGTGGGGAAAATTAGAATTCGCTTTTCTCCTTGGTGCATCTTCATTACTCCTTCCAGTGTTAAAGGCAGTAGTGTAGGCATGATGCTGGTATTTGCTGACAGTACAATTCCAGAAATACAAACTTAGGCAGGAATTACACTAAAGGTCAGTCCCCAGTCTCCAATTTTTAAGTGCAAATGCATCTGCGTTTGATAAACAAGCTTACTGTCAATTCGGAAATCACTTTCTCCCTCCTCTCTTAAAGAGCTCCTGTACTTAGCAAGATCACTTCTACAGAAAACGTAAATGGATTCTGGTGGAAAGAGGGTTATTCTCCTGCCTCCCGTGTAACATGTGTCAAATGGTACATGATTGCAATAGTTGCATCCCATCACATGAGTCCCCACGCATCTTTTCTTTTTGAAACATTCTTATCTAAGACCCCAGAGCTTTAAACAAGACTAAATGGAACATTCTACATAGCTATTTCGGGTTACTTACAGAAGGAAAAATACTGATGCTAACCAACATTCGTATCAGGAAGCTTGTTCTAGAAATGTCACTCAGAAGAGCAGCATGTGTCACACTCATTCACAAATGAACAAAACTCATATTTCAGTCTGGACTCACATTTTCCTATTTAAATGCAATCTACAAACTAGAAATTACTTGCAGGAATTATTGTGTGGCTAATTCTTAGTAATTGTTCCTGAAAAAAGTGAATTATTCACACAAGAATTTCAGACAAGGTTTCAAGACAGAATTCCAAGACGGACTCAGATACTTTACTCAGGTCTTTGCAGTATGGGATTCTGAATGAACTTTCATGAAGACAGAATTCACGAACCATGAGAAATACCCTGCTTCTTTCCACTTCTCCTCCCCCCTTTCCCTTCTCCTGCCCTTTTATCTGGCATGGAGGGGCTTGAGCAAGGGGTTATCTCTGGTGATGGACTGCAGTGACTCTGGGCTTGCTTGGCATGCAGTTTGATTTTCTTGCTGTCAGGGGAGCTGCCCCTGGAAAACAAAGTGACACTGAGGGAGAGCAAGCATTTCAGTCACTATTTTAATACATCTTGGGAGATGCCTCAAGTTTATCTCATGGTAAAAACATGGTACTACAACAGGCCTCCATTTGTGTGTCAGTCGACCTCAGCCAAAAATTCAGGGTTCTGCAGGACAAAGCAAGCAGTCAATGCTGAAGTAATCTTCTCCCATGTCTTTTACCACTTATAGCATGGTCAGGGATATTGCTATACTAGCAGGAGACTGGTTCTTAGCTATTTTATACACACAGTTTCAGACCTTGGTATTCTCAGCTCAGCACTATTCATTAAAAATAATTGTATTTAAGTCTTAATCTTTCCTGGGACATATATATGGTTTGTATATAGTATTTATAATTCATTAGTGCTCTTCGAATGATAAACCAAGCAGAAAGGATGCAGTTTTCTTGTTAGGACATGTTACAGTGACTCAACAGAAAGAGGTCTATAAAAGGCTAAGCAAACAGCAGATCAAACATTTCTTTTTGAAATGAAAAGCTGGATCTCATGGTTTAATGTTTTTTGCTTTAGATCTGTCATTATGTTCAAGTCTATACAAGAAAGTTAATGTTAACTGGATTTCAATGTAGAAAAAGTAAAGAGACAAGTGTATGTAATTTTTTTTTTTTTCAACAAATGGGGGTAAAACATATATATCATAAATACTTCATTTTCTTTATGTCATTGTAAAGGGTAAAAACCAACAAAGTCATTAGTTGAAAGAATGTTTTTCTGGAGAGAAGGGAGTTGTAATAAACACCGCAATTACTGTGAAGCCTTTTTAAGAATCCAGGCCATACTTCTAGGTCAAGTCCAGGAAGCGACAGAAGGACAAGATATGTGCTGTTTCATCTTGACTTGCATCTTTCTGGTGTCTCAGGCAAAATCAGAATCCTGTATACTCACATAAGCTCTATGTAAAATTTATTGAGGGATTTAAAGGTGTGACTGGTTGTGAGTGAGCTGAGAGCTCCATACTCACTAAGAACCAGCAACTGAAAAGCAAGGTGTTTTTACCCTTTTTTTTCTCTGCTGTTTGAGCTTCCATCATAGAGATTTAATCCTCTCCTAAACATAAGGGCTTCTTTTCTGACTTACTCAAACATTTAAGGTGGGCTAACTTCTATCTTTTAAAGCAAATTCTGGAAGAAACGACACTTCTGGCATTACCTACCTATTGATTTATGTACTAGCTAGTTTGAAATGCGTAAAAGATGCCAGAGCAATACCCTTTCATTCTGAAGGGACTTGCACTCGCTTTGCATCTCCCACGGCGAAGTGCTCAGATTTGCTGGGACGCAGCCCAGGGAGGGATCCCTGGCTCCCCTTCTGAAAAGGTGCTGCTCATCAGAAAGGAGCCTGGGGCCAGAGGTGTGCCGGGGGAGTAGGAAGGAGGGTAAAAGACAGAGGACAATGAGATACAGCATACTCATTAAAAACAAGCAAACAAACAATGAAATATGCTCTTATTTGCTACATATCATACTTCAGAGAATCAAATCGTAGATAGGAGTTAAGCAAAATCTTTAGAGACAGCCTCTACAAAATTTGGTGCTGACATTAAGATACCAATTGTACAAATGATGGTGAAGACTGAAAATGCCATCAAGCAGAGCCGATCTACTACAGAGGCTGCAAACTTCCATTCGTTGCAAATGGCTTCCTCTTCATCCTGGTCTCTGAACCTGTTTGCAATGTATCTGACCTCTTCCAGGATCTTAGCCAAATCTGGGTCGCCTTCAGAGGGGTGGCCGCTGTGCAGAAGATTTTCTTCCTCCGTTGGTGAACAGGTCATCCTCCCACAGATCACCCCTGAATCAGTGGTGGGTGTGCAGTGAACCCCATCCAGCCCTCGAAACCCAATATACAGCATATTCCCATTACTGCATTGCTGGCCACTCACAGCGTTCATCTCCACGCTTGACAGGCTACATCGACGCTGTTTATGTTGACAGGCGGGACGCACTTTATCTTCCCCTGGTCTCTTCATCCTCAGAAACCAAGCACACCAATTCAGAAGGATGACTCTTGTCTGGAAGAAAATTACTGAGAATAAGCACCTCTTGACACAGCTGCTGTCTTTGGTAGCTCTTTGTATTTCTATAGCCTTTGTGACTCTCAGCTCCACTGTCTCTGCCTAGTCTGAGCTGAAGTTTTAGAAAATGGTGCAGTGTTTTTCCAGGTGGTTAGTTTGCCACTCACTGAGGCTGCTTTCCTACTCCAGCAGTGCTGTGGGCTGCCTCAGGCTAACTATCGCAACAGGGATTGCCTCCCTACTGGGAGTCTCCACGGTGTTGATTTTTCCCTACGCTCAAGCAGCAATATGGCAGTCTTTACCATAAACAGCGAATAAATAAAAAAACACCAAATAAGCTATTTTTTGAGTAGTCTCTGTAGTTCTGCTTTAGACTGTAGTCAGCAAATTACAGTTCTTTCATTCATATTTGTGCTTTAATATTAAATCCATATGGCATTACTGCTTGGAGGGGGCTGCTAAAACAGATGCTATGCTGGTCTGGAATAGACTATTAACCTTTGCAGTGTTTTGGCCCTGTTCTCATATTACTTTCATGACAGTTGATTTTAGAAAACAAATCTGTATGTAACATGGAGAAAAAGTGGAAAGATTACTTTAATCTAAAAAAAAATTGTGCAAATTTAATTAGTGGGTATCATTTTATTGTTTTCCACGTTGCCTTAATCCAGCCACACAGAAACTGCAGACAAGCCAGAGACAGTTCCAATTCAGATGCAAGCTTCTATTATTTATTTCAATCAGATTTTAAGAGCTCATTCCAGTATTTCTTTTCCAGACCACTAATGAGATATTATTGTCTTAAATAATATACAAATCTTGCACTGTAATTAATATTAGATTTGGTCCATTTATTCTGACTGTGGATTACCACTTAGAGTAGATGTTATACCCAGGCTAACATTCCAATTAAATATAGATTTTTGTCTTGTTACTCTTTCTCTGCTATTGTGCTTCACCTAGAAAGATAGTATTTTATTAACTGACAGCCTGGTGCAAAACAGCAGTATCCAAATAAATGCCAGTGAACTTCAGCTTCTCAATACCAAAGTACCTCCAGTACTGTTTTCTGGCAATGTTTGACTCAGCACTACGGATTTGTATCTTCAGCCATCGCTCTTCATTCTTCATTCAAATTTATTTTAAAGTTGATGGACCAGAGAATACCTCATCACCTCTTATCTGCAGGGTACTGCTCTACACACTTTTTATTTTGTTAGTAGGGATAATAACTGATTGTTCTAGAGAGAGAAAAAAAAAAAAGAGGTCTTTTCATCTTTACTAAGGCTTCAGCCTGCCATGAGTTGTTGGGCAGAAAGGCTGGATGGTTAGCTGATATTCATCAATATTTAGTAACTCCAGCATGGAGACTGATGTTCTTTGTAAAAACAGCTGTTTATGGAGCAGTGTCCCAAAACAGAATCACAGAATCATTAAGGTAGGGAAAGATCTCTGAGATCACTAAGTCCAACCGCTGACCCATCACCACTATGCCTACTCATAGAAACATTAAGGTTGGAAAAGACCTCAAAGGTCATCAAATCCAACCCCAACCCAATGCCATCATGTCCACTAACCCGTGTCCCCAAAGCAAGAAGAGAAAGTCACGGAGTGAGCAATAATAATAGTAATAATAAAATAGTTATGAGGGTGCCCTGTGCATCTGGGTATTGCTCTTAGAAAAACACTTCAGTTTTTCTCTGTGCTTCACAAATGTTCTTACTAGAGATGTGAAGATCAGAATTTTCAGACCAACTTTCCCTTCAGCAGCCATCTTTAACAAGAGTGCTGTTGGCAACTGATAGTTCTGTAAGCACAATAGCTAATTTGCAGCAGCTGCACCTCTATGCTAGTCTGTACCGTGCATTTGTAATCTCCACCAGCACCCTGCTCTTTCCTTCTACCTGCTTCACTTCTGACATATGCAGCTTATTTGAAAATCATCTTCATTTATATATTTAGGTTCCAGCAAGATGCTGAGGTGCTTCTAGCTGACGTAAAGAAGATTTGGATTATAGACAAACAAGATGAATAACATTCATATTCTCTCACTCTCTCAGAAGAAAGGTATCTGGACACATCGTTTCTGGTGAAACTGCCTTTCAAAACAAAATGCAAGGATATATACATTGATTTTTATTTAACCATAAGTAGTAAAAAAGAGTCACTAGCTCCTGTCTCACATCTCTAATCTGGATATTTATGCAATGGATAGAGCGTTAAAATCAAACCTTACCCATTTAGGCATTTTCCCTCCATCTGGATCATGATGATGGTATTGTAGAACGATAACAGTGACAACAACAGAGAGGCCAACAATAATCATGGTGCTGGCAAAATACTGAGCTGCAAAATAAACAATTATAGCGATATACTTTGGCAGATGTTGTTTTATATCTACTATAAGCAGTGCTTATGTACACGTAAAAGTATCATGAAGTTGTTTTTCCAGTGTAGTGCGATATGTGTGACTTCAGGTACTGGTGAAAGATTTCTCAAAAGCAGAAAGCAGCCGTTGTTTGGAGAGGGTGGGCAACCTTCAGTAATTGTCTCAGTGGAACTGAGCACCTGCCTTTCCTAAGCAACCCTGAAAAAGCGGTCCTCTTTTTTTTTTTTTCATCGGTAGCTTAGAGATTGGTTATTTCTTTTTAAAAGTTTCTGCTTCTCCTTGAACAATTGCACAAGGAAGATTTCATTGTGCCCAGCTGCATATTCCTCATGTCTCACCAGTAGCATCTCAACTGCAGCTTATATGGGAAACTGACTCCCTTATACTCTCCAATAATGAGATGTCGCTTCTCTTTTTACTTTGCTCAGACCAGACAGCACAGAAGTTGTACAAAGCATCACATGCATGAGACACTCTTCAATTGGCAACACATGTTGTCTTGCACTGAGGAAACGCAGGCTGCTCGCAAGCCCTCATGGAGGGCTGGCAATCCCCTGCCACAGCCCTGCTGCCATTCTCAGTGTCCCATCTCCTCTCCCAGTCTCTGAGGCTCCCTGCAAGCTCTGGCTATGCTGCCTTTGCTGGTGATGGTGTTCCTTCCTGCAGTGCATCTCTTCCTCGCTCCCCACACAGAGGGGTCAGGCACCTTGTATCCCTAGGAAGTCACTGCTGTACGCTCATGCAGAGTCAGTCCTGAGCATTGTTTTCTATTTCATTTACAGCAGGCCACTGTACGTGTAGTTTGCTTTACTGCTGGCTTTCATGCAAAGTCACTGCTTCTCATTTGACAAAAAATAAAAGTGAATAAAAGCTGCAGTTAGCTTACCAATTAAGGGGACAGAATCAGATGTTGCTGGCATAATTTCAGCCACAAGTAACATGAAGACAGTGAGAGACAATAAAACTGTTATACCTGAAAAATAAACGTGAAGTATGAAAGCAGGTTAGTAGCTCGTAATTACAAGGCAGTAAGCAGCAGCAAGTGAACATGAGACAGTGCTCTCTGCCAGACAGCTGTATCCCCACTGCACCTCTGGGCCAGCAGCCGTGGTGCTCCTGTCCTGCCCTGGCAGCCACAGGGTCAGGGTGGCAGGGGGACCAAGCTGATCCCAGTGCTGGCCCAGGGCACTGCTGTGACTAGGAGAGTTTTAATATAGTTTCAGTTTTCTGAACTTGCACGGGCATATATATTTTTAGATCTTTGTAACTTCAGCTTTTATCACCATTTGCTAATTAGCTGAGGTGAATCAAAGTACTTCTTGTTCCTCATTTGCTTTAGAAACGTGATGTGATTTGTGGTATTTGAGCTTATGAGACTTGATTAATTGGCATGGAATCTACAGGCAGTGTACTACATAAGATTCCTGAAAAATAAATTTGCTTTGTTGTATTGGACAGACTTGGATGTTTTTCAGTACGGGTGGCTGGGTTCTGCATGTGGCTGTGTGCAAGCTGTGACAGCTGATTTTTCACAAGTCTCCATCTCTCGGAACAGGGCCCTGTTCTTTTCTCAGGAGTAATCTAAAACAACAGGGAACCATTGTCAGATGGAAAAGGATTTAGGAACAAAGAATTCATCTTAAAAAAAGGGGAGGGAGTTTTTGGCTAGGGAAGCCACTACTCATTTTAACTGTTTTCTGGAGAAGTGTCAATTCTGCTCCACCACTTAACAGCTGCATTCATTTAGTAGAAGCCAGTGTATTTTCAGTGTTGAATAAGGCAAAATGTTTCATTGCATATCTAACCACCATCTTAAGGATCGAGTATCTAAACTCATCAGACTTCTTTCACAAGCCAGTAATTTAGTTTAAAATTGCTATTAAAAATAGAATGTAGCAGTTAAATGGAATCAGTCTTTCTGAGCAGGCAAAAAGTAATCCTAGGCTCTTAACATGACTTGCTATTAAAAGGAACCATTAAGGAGAATGCCGTGTTAAAGTGCTCAAATGCAGATTTGTAAGCTTAAGCTTTAATCAGTGAATATGGATTTTTTCCTTCGGCAATTAAGCATCAAAAAATGAAACCTTTCTTCTGAAGGATGATAGTTAAGAAGCATCGTGCTTCTGGTTGGTTGGCGAGAATTTCTACCTGTCTCAGCTCCCCTGTCCCCTACAGCTTGCAGCAAAGGCTAAACAGTGACACCTGATCTTCAGGATCACACACAGTAAAAATAGTTTATGAACCAGAATAGGGCAAATAAACTATTCCTCCTTGTTTATTAAGGTTGTTCAAAACAAAATTTTAAAAGGACAACTTTCTTCATTTGGTAATATTTACAATATCCTATTAAAGGTTTACCTAGTGAGATCTTTTCTCCTGAGTCTGCTGGAAGCAGAAAGACTAATAAGGCAAGTGCTGATATCAGTACACAAGGAATAAGAAGGTTGAGTCCATAATAGAGAGTCCTGCGTCTCATAGTTACTGTGAATGTTATATCTGGGTAAGGTTCTTTACAACACTCATAAAAGCTCTCAGTTCTCTTCCCAGGAACTCCTGTGTAAGAGGGAAAAGGAAGAACACGCAACATTAATGTCAATAAGCTCTGTATTTCATAGTGATTATTTTAGAAATAGATAAATACAGCTTTCTAAGTCTTGCTATAGGTGAAGCTGCTTCTTCAAATTTAATTCCCAATTAAGTCATTTTTATCAGGTAATAATGGAAAATTAGATAAAAAACATACTGAATTCAAGCTCATTTTTTAATGTTGATTCTCATCTTATGTCCTCACACCTTTAAACAACATCAGCGTGGTCATCTATTA
The DNA here is from genome assembly GCF_002078875.1 of Numida meleagris. Taxonomy (NCBI): domain Eukaryota; kingdom Metazoa; phylum Chordata; class Aves; order Galliformes; family Numididae; genus Numida; species Numida meleagris. Next base: position 6,064,615 of record NC_034417.1, read on the forward strand.
ATTTAATTTCTGTCTCCATTTCCCAATTTTTACTCTACCCATTTCAGCAGTGAAGTGCTGACAAGGCTGCAAGTTCAGAGTGTAAACAAGAAATGAAGAGCTTACCTACTAAATCCCACTCTCCATTTGAAATATAGCCAGATATATCTGCTTCTTGCATTTGTAAGTCTAAGGACCAGCCTCCGTATGTCCAAGACCCAAACTTCAGGTTACACTTCTGAACATCAAATGGAAACCAACGCACGTCTATGTAGCATGAGCTTTTAAATATGCCTAGATTGGATTTTAAACAAGAACACTAAATTGAAATGCTTGTTCCACATAGTTTCATGTCTCTTGTAACCTGATCTTGTTCTACATTGCATCTTTTGGCATTTACTTGTAAAGCATATTTAATCTCAGCTGTGTCTCAAGATGTGAAAAGCAAAAGTCAGTTACAGAAAAGAGAAAGAACTGCACTATTAATGTATTGATGTTCTAAACTATTTTTGAACATAGGCACATAGTGCGAAAAGATTCAGAGAAGAGCTCCAGTTTCTAGATACTGTGTATCAGAAAGAAACGAGGCAGAGTATGCAAACTGTTTCTCCTATTTCTGTTACTGGACAAAATAAGAAATCTTGAAAGATTATTTGCTATCTTATTAGATTTACATGATCTTGATTTATTCAGGAAGGCTAGCTTCTTATTTTCCACTTGTTGAATCAGGCTCTGTCATTTAGCTGTTTTGAGAATGGAACTGAAAAATCCCCACCCAATGGAACTTCCTATATGAGAATAGGTGAACCCAGATGTCCTCTGGCAATCTCAGATTTAATTAGCCTGGAAAGCACTTGGCTATATTGCCATAGTATCTAAAACTCTGATTCTGGGAAGAGTTAATTCTGAGAACTGTGGTAACTGAGTTGGGGAACAGGAACAGTACTCCACTGCAACACACCCAGAGACTCAGTGATACAGCTCTGGTATCAAAGGACCAAACTCAGACTATGTTCCTTCCAGATTCAGAGCTGTCTTGACGAAGTATTCAGTGAGTCATTTCAAACAGATGACCCATACCACGTTTCTAAGCATCTCATTACAAAGTTAACGTGCTAATAGAAGAAACAGCTAAGTTAATGAAATACATTTTTATTGAGACATTACCTTTGATTCAATAAACAACAGCTTTTTACATTAAGCGCTTTTGTTTTTTATCTTCTTTTATACTTCCACACTTCTGTAATAGGGCATTGTGATGGAATAATTTAAATGACTGCAATAAGAAATCTTCTATGGTAGTTTTCATACAAAAGCATTAACCACATTCAGGATGCATCTAGCTTTAAATCTAGCAGATGATGGTTAGCTAGATAAATAAAATACTGATGAATTTCTGTCAAATTTGAAACCACACCATATATACGTAGTCTGAGTTATCAATATTTATGACATGGAAACAGCCTACCTGGTGGCAGATATTGGCAATGCCCTGAAGAATTGACTAAAACATTAGTGTGAAATGTAGCATCAAATCTTTCATCAGCACTAGAACAGAGAAGAAACAAAACGGGTTATATGCTCTTCAGCTCAAAATATCTGAAAAGATATTTCTTCTTCATAAAAGGATTCTTTCTCCCCAAAATAAAACTTGTCAGCTCTACTCCTGGCACCAGCTTTCTGTGGCCGCAGGGTAAGTGCCCTAATACTATTGGATTTGTTCCTGATTAACAACTTAAGCGGAGGTGAATCACCTCATTCCCTCTGCTCATTTACCCTGTGGGATTCGCTACAGTGCCATGGCTCTATTGATTTCCATTTGGATAGTAAGCACTTTTTAAAAATGTCTCAAGCAATTATACAGGGAAATCTGTTCTCTTGCAGTCTGCATTTAACAGCAGCTCCTTCTTGGGCTTTCATCTGTGCGAGAGAGAAGCAAGACGAGACATCCGCCTCGCAGGGATGGTGGGAGCAGGAGGGCACCAAGCCCGCAGCTCCGTGCACAGGGACGTCCAGGTCTGGCTCTCTGCTGCAGCCAGTGCCCCTGCTGAGCCAAAAGCCTGTGCTGGCTCAGTGTGTGACAATGGCAGGAGTCAGGTCCCTGCCTAGCAGTGGCTGCTATCTCATCACTTCTTAATCACCTTGTAAAACATTTTCAGAAAAATACAGTGAGAATCTGAGATGGGGAGAAGGTAAAACGTTCATGACTGTAGCAAAAAATAAGTATACTAAGGGGAATATTTTTCCAGTAGCATAGCCCCTATTGAAATATTCTAAAAAAGAAATAATAATAATATTTGACCTACTCTGACACAAAATTGTTATCTTAAAAGGCGTAGTTTTTATCATAGCCATTATCTTAGTCTTTGTCACTTCACATTTCCCCTTCTGTATTTCAAAGAAATTATAGGTATAAAATATCTGGACTGATCTGTGAAATACGCAGACAAGAAAAAAATATATCCAAATAATTACTTGCCTATCTGGAGTTGCACTTTTTCCAGTGGCGAGTAGAAGGCTCACAGTATTGAAAGTCATCTGTTAGTGTCTTTGCAACTGTTTAATTTGAACTTTGAAGATGAGACGGAGAGTTTAAATATGAATACGTAGTGTGAATGGATTCCAGGGAAAAAGGCAAATCAGTTCTAAGCCAATGGAAGTAATGCAGGGCACTCTCCTTCAGCTTCACAGCTCATGGCTGGATTCTCTAATGCTTAACAGGCTGAGCTCGTGTTGCAGCTTCTCTTCTGGCTGGAGCACTAAATGTTCTCCCTCCTCAACTTGGCTGCCCATTTTCCTGACATTTGTAAGGAACTGGTACTGCTAAGATGTCTCCTTACTGCACTGCCAAATTTTGCAGGAATGGTTTCAAGTGATGTTGGAAGAAGGGTCAGCAAGAAGGATCATACGCAAACACATCCATTCACAGGTGTGCATGCATGCGTAAGACTCCAGTTGCGTAAGTCTTGTTTCCTTAGGAAATCAGACTTCTGCAACAGGTTTCTATATTGGATGTAGACAAGTATTTGCAGTGATTTGAATTTAATAAGGGCTACATTATGAAAATCAAGCCACATACTCAAATTTAGGATGCGAAAATATCCATGCTGAACAAATTGCTTACAAAGTGGAAAGCAATAACTAGAAATAAAATTCTTAACTTCCTAGGCTAGATTCTGATCTCTTCCCTTTGAGCAGAGGTCTGAGAAGCCCAGAAGCTGCTTCAAGGACCTTGCTGTTTGTTGTTCCTGGTCATTTGTAATGTGACATTTTAAAAATGACAGAAAAGTCATTTTTAAGGACTTAAAAGGAACCTAGGTTTCATTGCCATGTGGTTTTGGTTTTAATAAGAAATATTCTTAAAAGAACATCAAGAGATACGTAGACTTGGTATCTAAGTATCCTGAAAATATTGTTTTTTCAGGAAAAGGAGCATATGGTTTTCTACACTGAGCTTCTAATCATTTTCTGAAATGCAGTGCTTCAATTGGGATTATACTAAGAAGGAAAGCCTTTGCTCGATGAGATTTTGTACTCGAATATAATGATAGAAAATAATCTCTGCTACATTTCTTTTCCAAGTTTAACCACTTGAAAAAAGTTATAGACTGCAAGACATTGAGATGACACAGCTACGCTTAGCAGGTATAATTCCACTGGGACTTATCTGGAGAATCTCAAGTTTATATAAGAGGAAAAATGAAACTGAGATATAGCTACTAGAATTTTCATTATTCCACGAACTCATGAGCACTGTGTGGCCATTTGAAAAATAATACCACCAGAAACAAGCACTTCTAATAAATGTAGTAAAACTATCAAAGTGGCAGAGAGCCAGATACAACAGTAACGCAGCCAGTCTTGCAATAATTTCTATAAAGCCAAGATTCTCTTCCCTCAGAAAAACCACAGATGAACTGGGCCCGGTCTCTTTACAATAGACTGGTAATGAAAGGCAATATAGCTGCCAGTTTTCCAGGTATTAAGTTATCCTTCTCGTTGTATAATGTGCTTCAGCTACAGTTAGCATGGATGTATGAATATTATAAAGTATAGTTGAAAATTGCTAAAATCACATTTTAATTTTGGATACGCATACTTAAATGTTGAAGCATAAATTGTCAGATGCACTGAAAGCCTCTCAGATAGGTGGTATGTGTGATGCCTTCCTTTGGAAACTTCTAGACTGCTGTTGTAGAGTGCCAACTGTATGGCACCCCCAGTGTGCTACTGAGCAGTACGAAAAGCACTGATCTGTGGGACTTTCCGAAGAATGCTGTCATTTATGAAATCAAGGTAGATAGGAAAAGATACCCAAGAGAAGAAATTTGCAATGAAAAATATATTAAGCAAGATCAGTGTTGCAAATATACCTGCTCGGGTCACGGCCATTTATGTGTGCCGTTTATGTACAGAGCATTTTTCAGCTGGTGTGTGGACAACTGAAGCACTAATTGCAGTGCTTGAACCAGAAACAAGAAGTGATTCTGACAGGTGCTTACAGTATGGGGAACTCGAGTAGAGTTCCCCTCAAATCACTTAGTGGTAATTGTACCTTTGGGAGAGACACAGAAGCATGCTGTAAGCAAAGCAGTCATGTAGGCCCTGGGGAGAAGAATGCTGTCAAACGCTGTCATTGTGTGCTGTTATCACAGCACTACAATTCACAACAGCTGTGACAGTGACATTAATCACAAAGGTGATCAGTAAGTGGCAAAGGGACAGCACAGCTGCAGCTGACACACTGAGTCCTGCTGCTGTATGGCTGTTGCTGCAACAAAAGGCAGCTCCTGCCTTTCACAGGGGGAATCGGGGTGATGCTCAGCACACGGCTGTCTTCTGGGCATATGGCAGAGACACGGAGGAAAAAAGCCATCAGGAAGACAAAAGGTTCTTGTCACCTGCATGGGCAAACACATAACCAAGTACCTGGTCTTCCACAAAAGAACCAGTGCAGCATGTACAAAGCAGATGCTTTCTAGTACCTGGAGAATTGCACACGGATATATCATAACAGCAGGAAAGGACAACTTGTTAAAGAGCAGGCATCTCAGGTGCTTTAACAGGACAGTTCTGATGGTGACGGAGACTCCCCGGCAGTCCCTGTATGAGCTACACTTCTGAAGAGAGACGCCTGAAGTAAGAGCTGGCTCACTGACCTGCAAGCTGCTTGCCCTGACTTCACACTGGCCTCTGATCTATGTGGTTACGTCTACGCTGGAGACAGCAGAAGACCTTCACCTACAAAGAAATTATCGCTATAAGGGTTGCTTGAACATTCAGATAGGGGACTGCACTGCTGTATGTGAGTGGCGTACTCTGACCAAAGCCTCTGAGAGAGGCAGAAATGGTCTTTCTTGAGAAAACAGACAGCAAGAAATTGGGGTGTCAGGAAGCGCAGTTTTTGAAATGTAATGTATGCGTAGCCAGGTCTTGTTTAATTTGGGCCTGTTGGAGATAAAGAACTTAGTACTTCTCCTCAGGGCTTCCTCCTGTAATTGCTTAATATGGAATAATTAAAACCAAGAAGCAAGCAAACAAGCAAAAATACAACCAACCAAAATAACCTGTATGTTATTGGTGAGCAATGGTAAGTCCTTGTCTCGTGCTCATTTTTTCCAACACTGGAGCTGGGCAGTAGATGTTCCTGCTGCACACATTGAAGACCATTTGCTCTTTAAAATTCAGATTGCCCTGGAAAGTATAGGCACACCCACAGATCTTGCAGCACAGTGTGAAGAGTTACACTGCAAGCAAACAATTCATTGCCTAATTGTGGGGGACATAAGGAAAATTGATTCAGATTCTTTACTGATTCATCTTATAGGAAAAACTGACAATGCTTTTGCTAATCTTCCTTTGTACTCAATAGAGCATATGTCTAAAGAAAAATACTGTTTGAAGGTAATTAAGATACTGAGTTGCTGCAGATATGGAGTTTTGAATAATTGAAAGTATTATTCTTACTCTGCTTCTTTTGGTAAATATAGGTTCAGAACTCTGGGAATGACTTTTGTGTCTGGTTACTGTTCAGCAGTGAGGTAGGCAAAAGAAAGAATAAGAAAAAGGTATAGAAGAGATGGCAGCTTATCAATGTGGATATTCTGACCTTCATATTGTCATAAAATACTATGAAGTAGTTCATCAGTGAGTGGTGCAATTCTTTACAAGTCCCTTGTGTAGCTGAAAACATGATACTGCTTATACACGTACACTGATATTAAGATGTTCACATACTTCTTTACCTCCCTCAAAAAAAAAAAGCTCAGTATGATAGAATTTTTTGTTTATTTCCTGACCACAGTTGCACAGATACTAAATGCATACAACTGAGGGAAGAATTTGGTCACCTGAACTCTGTAGAAAGATGGAAAAAACCCTTTTCATACAGAAAATCCAGCAGCTCCTTTGCTTTCATAGCAGAAAACTACAAGGCAGGGGATGTCACAAACATGTGATACATTGGAAAAATTAGTATGAATGGTTCTTAACTAAAACAGTCTGCTAATTTCAAGTACCAACAAGCTCTTTAACATAGAGATTTCCTAACTGAATGCTACCTTTTCCATTTCCATTTCTGCTTTTCAAAAATCAGGCTTCATAAAAGATTCTGCCAAAAGCACTTGGTTGAGCTTTGAATAAAGCTGTCAGCTAGGTACTTCCTGCCTCAGCTGGTGCCATCGGTACCATTCTGTGTCTTCTGTCCTATTTCCTCTGTATTACCAAATCCCAGCTATGCAAAGAGAAACAACAGCACAATGCTTCATGCACATCAGTTGGAGGCTAGGCACGCTCTCAAATTTACTGTTTCTGCCCCTTAACAAGACTGTACATACGGTGCCCTGAGGCAAACACTCCAGTGTCAGAAGGCTAACATCCTTCATTGTCACTGTACGTTGCTGGGTTTTGCAATAGGTTGGGCTTTGAATGGGAAATAGCAATAGAAATCCTTCTCAAACAATGTTTCTTTTAGTTAATTCTTCTCAAAATAGACTTTAGTTTCTTTTCAGTAGTCTGCATTGGTGTTCTGAATCCTGCCTGTCTGATTCTTTGGGTTTCATTCGTAGTATAGAACTCAGGTGATGCCACTTTCCCACTGGTCTTGGCCTCCTCTCCATCAATATACAAGTCCTTAACTATGAAACGCACCAATGTGTCCCATGGGGCAATACTCACTAAACAACTGCTAATACAATTCCAGACTGCAGGCCATAAAGTATGCTTAAGTTCTGTACTTCCATTAGGGCTAGTAATGTTTCTACTTAATAAGCAGTGTTACTTTTATTTTTTATGTGGTGGTGTTTTAGATGATGTTGTGTTTATAGTGAATTTGCTCACAGATAACATTCTTTGAATTTCTATATAGACTATCATCCAATTTCAACTGTGATTTACTACCATAACTTGTTAAAGCAGTATGATTCCACTGCTAAGGCTTATTGTTCATGCTTGAAGAAATAAGTCACTCATTTTTTATACGCAGTCTTTCAGAAGGCTTCAGGGCTCCAGTGTACATGCCATTCCTGATCAGGGCAGCAGGCAATAAGTATTTGTTCTGTTTTCTTGTTTAACACCCCATTTTCTCTATGTCTTAAGCATCTGAGTTTGTTTGTATTTACTCGCTTTTATGTACACTGCCAAAGAAAACACTTTATTATAGAATTTTATGTTTTTTTCTAAGAAGTAGTAATATGCAACCTTTTTAAACCAAATACATTCCACAAATGTATGCAGCCAAAGAATCAATGTCAGCCAGCATTTCTTCAGCAGATTGAGGGCAGTCTGCCCCTAAAATAAGCCTAACTAAGAACAGATACTTTGAAGAGAAGAACAGCTAAAAGTCTAGCTGATTTTGTAGTAGGAACATAAAACAACACTAAAAGTGGATATAGAATCATTGAACCATTAAGGTTGGAAAAGACCTCTAAGATCATCAAGTCCAACTCATCACCACCATGCTCACTAGACCACGTTCCTCAGTGCTACAACTACACGTTTCTTGAACACCTCCAGGACAGTAACTCCACCACTTCCATGGGCAGCCTGTTCTAATGCTTGAAAAAATGTACAAAAATGCAAACATCCTTACAGGCATTTACCTATCCGGCCTCTAGTGAAATTAGGCAAGCAGTCAGATTTGAATTCACTGTTAAACATTTAGACCAAAAAAATGGTTTAAGGGAAAATTATTGCTATCTCTATCACTAAACATAGCTAGGAAAATCTAGTTTTCTTATCATCACACAAAGTCTAACGAGAATTGGTGGTAGGGAGGGTGTTGTTATTTACTAAACCTAGCCATTTTGATTAGATGGCTATGTCATTTGTCTTATCTTTTCTCCTTCCCCACAGGAAAATAAAAATGTTTCCACCTGTTATAGAGAAGAATATCTGGCTTCCAAATCAGTCCATCAGGAAAACGGACGTTCTTCACTCCAGGGTATTCAGACACATTCCACTGTAAGTAATGATCTGTCCAGTACTAAGACATACAGACAAAAAATAAGTTCAGCTTATTCATTGCTTTAGTGTAGCCCTCCAGACAATACAGCCTGAAACAATACATGTTTTCTTGTTAGGGTTATTATTTAGATTGAGATGATGAAAAGCTTGGAAAGGGTGAATAGGCCACCAAGAGCTCACTCAAAAGCATAATAATCTCATTTTCAATTCACACCACAATGCATATGTAACAGCCTATAAAAGAAGATTTGAGATGCCTCTATTTTATTGTTCATGCTGTCTCAGGTAGCAACTTGGGATAGAACAGGTTTTGTTTTATAATTCATACTTAACTTCAATGACATTTTTTCTTCAGAGACAACTTTGTTTTCTGTTTGTAAATTCTTAGATTGTAATACTTGATTACAGATGCGTGGTAGAGCAGCCAACAAACTGCTGATAGGGAAAAGCAATTGCAATGGTAGAATAGTTAATACTAGCAGCTCCTGTAGCCTGAAGTTAGCCAACCTCTGAAGCAGTGCTCAGCAGCTGCTGCAAAAGCTCCCTTCCCACTGGCACTTCCTGCACTGCAGGCTGCTGCCCAGGTGGCAGTATGGCTATCAATATAGGCATAGATTCTGGTGCGGTGTCCAGCGGGGTTTAGATCTGCGTTTCTTGGCACGTGCTTCCATGTATTTCTCATTTTCTACTAACAGTTTTTAGCTCCTTGTCATTTGGACAAATGACCAGCGTTGTGAATCACTTTTCTTCCTTTTGCTCTCCAGATACTATTTTTTTACAGAAATCCTCAATCGGAATATCTCTGCTCTCAGCCTTTTCCTTTCACTTATTGCAAACTACGTGTCTTGTTCATGCTCATCTATACACAGCTCCTATGAGCTGATCCAAGTGCTTCTCAACTGTTTTTTTTCGGGATTTTTACCACCACTATTACAGTATATTATTTTACACTGCACTTTTTACCACTTTATCTTGTGTAGAATTTAGAAATACCAAGATCCTCATGATACTTTATTTATTTCACCAAGTCCAGTAATGTAAACCTTTTGAAGTGTGGTTTTGAGCTGTTCTGTTTAAACCTGTGGGTTCTCGTTGGCTTTGAGTTACACTTTTTCAATAGCTGTCAGAACACGCCACTTTCTGACTATTGGCCCCTGGCTGGTGCTGTGGGGCTATGGGGGATCTGCTCAGCTCACTGGCCTCTCAGCCTCTCTGGTTCATTGCCATCTGAACTGTGTTACAGTGATACCAATATATCCAGTAACTTCTGACTATAACTTCTAGCAGTTATTGCAGCTGGTATGGTGGAGCACACGGTGTCACTGAATGCCGTGAAGACAGTCCAAAGGGTGATAGCAACTTACTTTTGAAGTCTGGATTAGAAATTATGCTAAACAGACTGGGATTGCTCCATTTAGCCAACTTTTACAGTTACTCATCAAGCTGGATGTGAGCTGTCCAATTCTGTTTTAACTTTGGAGCTACAGTTTCCGCTGTAGCTAAAGCACGTTTGATACAGATTAGAAAAGCAAGCATCTAAGAGTATTTGGCTTAATATTAATCTGTGTGACTAGGCAAGGCTCCTGCTGTAGCCTGGATCATGTTTAGGATTTTGATACTGAGCAGTATTGCCATGTAGATAGAGCCCACGATTGAAGAGTCTGTACATATACTGGATTTATTCTCCCTTCTCCCAGGTTAGTTTTTCATACTTAAGTATTTCTGTGATGACTAGACAAAACATATTTCATATACATCTCTGACTATATGCATTACATATCAAGACAGGGAGTGAAGATGCAGATACAGGGAAAAACTTATCACTGCAGATCATTTAGCATAATACAGTGTCATATGTTTGCTGTAAGCATGCTTTGAATCTGCGTAGCATACGGTGAATACAGAAACACTTGGTTGTATTTTTTTTTGCTTGTTTTTATGTGTACACAGGCCATGATGAGTGGCTACATCATACCATCTGCTCATTGTGACCATAACATGCTCCTCATGCAGTATGTACTAAGGTGAATAAATCAAAAGAAATACATGAACACATATTTTTTAAAAAGAGAATTTCCTTAAGGGAAAAAAAAAAACCACAGAAAGGATAAGGATATTGTAAGATAAAAGAGAAGGAAAATAATTGCTAGCTTCTTGAGTATGAATTGTCACCTTTTTTTCCTGGTAAGTAATTACAGTAACTGTTTTTGTTACAGCTCAAAGCCAAAAACACATTATATTTGACAGTTTTAATCTGACTGTAAAATAAGCCTCTAAAATAGCATGAGCTGAATGCTTCTTCCAAGTCAACTCTTCTTTGTGAACAAATGGAATAGCCACACTATTCTTTCTAGGTCATCCAAATAGTCTTTCATTTCTTTCCTAAGGCCTACCACAGAGCAGGAGAGATCCTCTATAAAAATGTTACAATCAAAGGAACAATAATATATTTAGACTGAACGATCTGATTAAAGAAACAGAAAGATGTAAAGTTTCTGCTGAAGAAGCATGCTTGTCGTGAAAAATGAAACTCTTCTGTAAAGCTTTACTTAGCCCATACAGTTCTGTTTCTGTAAGATGGGAATGAAATCCCAGTTCTCATCCTGGCCTTTGTGAAACACAGATTTATGGTAGAAATTGTTTGTGGTTAGGAGCCCAGTAGTCAATGAGGTCAGAGGCATCTTGTTAATTCTAAATCTTAAGTGGTAAACCAATTCCAAAACTATAAACGATCCCATCAGAATAAATCTGTATAGACTCCTTTGCTTAGGAGCAACTCTCTCACTAATTAATCTTAAAGAAAGAAGAAATTCAAATACTCTTACAATGATCTTGACTGTTCCATTTGTTAAAAAGTAATTACCACTCCTGCCCAGTAATGTCAGCCTTGAGTTAATGGGGGGCAAAGTTCTCTGCTGTGCTATCTGTGGTGGTAATAGTGGTACGTTATGTCTGAAAAGCCTCTGACAACTGTAGAAACATTGCAACACAAGGTAAAACAAAGCTACTGTCTGAAAAACAAACAACATATGTATGCAAAATAAACTGAGAAACAAGGAAAAATACAGTGCTCACAGCTGAACATTAGGAAGCTGAAAGTATGTTCAAATACACATTTGTCATGCAACTGAGAAAACAGAATTTGGAGCAATATCATTAAAAATTCCCATTTTCACAGTAAAAATATGATGATAATTTATGTTTAAAGCAACATAAGAACAGCATCTCCATTTTAATTAAAATCTTCCTGCAGTTTCTTAAGGAGACAGATTGAAAGCAAAGCAAACAGGACAGCAGAGGCATTCAGTTAGGACAATAGCAGCAGGTAGCAGGAAATAATCCATCTCTTCGGAATAAATTTCCTCCTGAAATTTCCTCCCGAACTGTCTGGTGATTTTCAGAGTACTGATCACAACAGATGAAATGCATTTCATACATGTATAGTTCTTTTTTACAAATAAATGATTTACCACAACATAATGGATTTGTTGAAATGGGTGATAAGGAACTTGCACCTACCTGGAACTCTGGGTATCTTATGAGGATTAAGTCTAGAGTGGCTTAAATCATCTAAGGTGAGTTTGTAACATACCCAGTTGTGGTGACTCAAGTTCTTAGGAAGTTTTCAGAAATACCTGAAACAGCATCAGGCCCTAAATCTCAGCCCTGCAGATTGCCGTTCACCTTAGCTTTGTGCACTGTGTAGCAAGACACAGAACAGAAGCTTGGAAGCTTCCTAAAATTCATACCTGCACCAGATTAAATGCAGAGAACAAAGGAGGAAAAAACACGCTTTGTTCCTCAGAACTCACCATTTGTAGCCAGATGTTCGTTGTTAATACTTGATTCTTTTCATCCTGGAGAGAAGAAAATAAACCACCTTAGCATCATATGGATAACACTAGTAAATATATTTGACTGTTATGAAGTAGTTGTGCTAAGGTACCTTTTAAAACAAAGGGAATTATTGCCTCTATCTTACTGCATAGGAAGTTTTTGCAGGTATTTTTAATGTACTTCGTATTACTGCTGCCAGTCAAGCTGTTACCGGAGGGTATCCTTCTGCCAGGTTCTTCCCTGGGGCTCCTTCTTTAATAATGTATCTCAAAAGGCAAAACAGATTATAGCAAAGGTTGCTTGATCCACCTTTGCTTAGGAGCAGCCCTCTCCCTCGTTAACCTCACACGCCAGACATACACAGATCATAGAAACTGCATTGGAGAACAAACAGTGACTAAGCTCAGTGATGTGTGTTGAGGCCACATCCAGTGGCTTCCTAAAAGGCAACTGTAGCACCACTGATTTTAATGGAATGATACAAGGAAGTGCTGTATCACAGCTTTACAATAAAGGATTTGTAGGGCAGAACATTATTATTGTACCTGGAGGTTACCATGTTCACATAGCTTTCCCCCTTGCCTCCTGTAATTCTCCAATGCAAGCTCAAGGGACAGAACGGGCATTTTAAAGGCTGCAGTTAATTAAGAAGATTAATTCTTCATTTCTCAAACACAGGAAAATGTTGGTGACCTCATTTCTCTAGAGGTGCCAGCAATTACTCATCCCTCAGTCATCTTCCCATCATCATATACGCCTGGGTTATGTGAAGCAAATACCGTCAGTACTGCGCACTCTGAGCTGAATGCACAGTCCCTGTCCCAGCGACAGCCAGAGCTTCATGTGCAGGCAAAGGAAGGATGGTAGTGAGTGTCGGTCACCTGCACAGCAGGAGCTGTCAGAGTTGCTCTGAATTTACATCTGTCCCTCTTGAACTTAAATATTGTTCCTAAATGACCCAATATCGCTAAAAAGGATTTAATCATATTTCATACCAAAATAGCTGTCTTTTTCATAATACTCTTTACTAAAGATAAATGCTCTTGCTCTTGTTCAGAGAGCTAATCAAATACAAGTTCTGAAAGAGATTTAATTGAAGCAGTACTTGATTAGCACAATAGTAAAATTAGTAAAATCAAACACAGTGCAAGGGACAGTTTCCAACAAGCGGAGCTTTTTGAAAAGCAGCATCAGTAAGCATACACCAGTGTTACTAGGTCATGTGTGATCATAAATAAATGTACAACATACAGACAACAAAATACTTAGGTTGAGTTCAGTGTTGTGCTGAATCTTATCTCAAGTGAACAACTCATTTAAACGGCTTCCTGGGGAAACAGGGCTCTTTAACCCTTTAGTATGAGGAAAATATTATGATGCATGAATTAACATGCTGAAGGCATTGCTGAAGATGTCAGCCAGGCAAAGCAGTAACTGATTTGTAATAGGATCTGTTATTTGTTAGCCATACAAACATTAATTTGATGCCTCTCTCAGTAACCTGCATACGCTGAAACCACAACAAAACTAGGGTATGTAGGTTGCTCTGAAAGTAAGGCCTCCTATTTGTTTCCATGGAAGCTACAACAAATAAAAAGAACACAATAACGCCATTTGATAGAGCAAATTCTCAGCTACAAAACACTTTTTCAACATAGCCACCACCATGAGGTATGCATTTTCATCAGCAATGAAAAAGAGCCTGCATGCTGTGCTCATAAAAATCTGCACTGGTGGAGGTGCCCCACTATCACTGTCACCACTGCTGAAACACGCCACTCACCGCCTCACTGTGCTCACATCCACTGCTTGGTCCTCATAAACGTTCAGCAAGCATCAATGAATGTCAGTGGGTGCCATTTCTTCCGCACAGAGAAATTCAATTCCACCCCTTTGCTTCATCCATACTTCCATGCCAAACGCCATTCTGTCAGACTGCCCCTCTGCTGTTAACACTGCTAATGCTAACTTATCATTTAAAGTTCAATAGCATTTTCTCACGGCTCTGTGTGCCGTCCCAGACAAATATGCCAAGTTCCTCTGACACGATGTCCCATCTGTTACACTTGAGCTCTACTGATGGCACCAACTGCTGTGTGCCTTCACTGCAGGACACAGGTTTGTTGCCCTGCACAGGTCTAACTGGCTACATAAAGGTGCAGAGCAATTCAGAATCCATTATGTTGTGGGAAATTTCTTTCAGGACAATTAGCTAAATGGCATGTATTTCTGCGTTGTTAAATCATGAGTTAAACTCAAATTTTACTCCCAGTGTGATCTCTTTCCACACATGAATGGCTCTAGCCTTAGATAAGTGATGTTTTAAAAATTCCCTTTTGAGTAGCAGGAAAAGACTGTACTAAAGCTGGAGAGCTGCTGATGCTTAAGCTAATGATATGCCATGGGGATTTATTTTGAAGCCCTGAGTCTACAGCATAGTCAAATGAACTATTTTTGGAATAACAGAAAGGAGCTCTACTATCAACCAGCACACATCACAGAACCATGCTGGAGAGCAATCACTGAGCAGTTAAACCAGCGCAGCTGAAGGGAACAGCAGACCTTTAATCCAGTTGTGCTGCTGGCAGAGTGATTCAGCTGCCTGCTGTGCTGCCAAGGCAGCTGGGCACATGGCACAGCCGTCCCAGGTTTGCCTGCAGGGGACTCTACGGACGTTTTCTGGGACACTAATCCACCAAAAGCCATGAGTTATTCTGAATAGTAAGCTTTCACTCAAACCTAACTGAAATTGACTATCTCAAGAGTACAAACTCAAAGATAACTTTTGTGCAGAAGACAAGATGGACCATGCTGTTTACCTGGTGCTTCTTTCTGGTATTTTAAACATGTAGGGCTTGAAAGAGTATATAGATGATCAAAGCAGCTCCTGTTTGGATCACTGTACTAAATCCTATCACTGCTCCTCAGATATAAGAACTTTACTGCATGCTGAGAGCTGGTTTAGAGTTCTTTTTTCCCAGAAGCAGATGGCTTCCAAAACTGTTGTCGTTATCGGATTGACTCGCCTATCACGAGAGGAAAGATTGTGACTGAAAGGCTTTGTCCTTTTCTCCAGGCCCAAGGGGAGCTGGTGAAAGGTGGGGCAGCAGACATTCTGCAGGGGTTCTCATGTCTAGGGGAGGTTTTTGGACAGCTTAAAAAGCTTCACAGCAAACTGCATTAACATCATTTTTGCTTGCTTGTGCAGCACTCTCCCATAAAATGACAGACGGGCTTGAAAGGCTTTTTAGAACGTCACCAATTTTTGTCACTTCACACTATTTTGTAAATGTTTACTTTGAAAAAAAATGCAGAATGCCAAAGCAAGGCAGCTCCTACTACAAACGTTTTGTGAACTGCATATTTTTTACTATAAAATGGCAGAGAGAAAGGTCCTCGCAATATATTCTGAAGTGCTTGCAAAACTAATCAGAGAATGAAGGCAGTAACTGTATAATGCAATTTGGACTGGTGTGTTTTTTCTCATAGCAGCTACTTTAGATTACTTGGTGTTCGGGTAGTGCTGGACAAGCAGCACAGCTCATGAAGAGCAAGTTAGATTCCTTTCGTGCTGCAGGATGTCGATGGGAGTCTGCCTAGCTCTATTTAATTCATAATTGTAGTCATGATCTGTGATGCCAGATGGCAACTGCTACGGGACTGATTATCACATTATTTAATGGTAGTGTGATTAATGAAGGGGATGTCGCTGGCGGCAGAAAGATTTGAATGGTCCTTCACTCTCTTTTTTAGGTAGAGGTATCAAAACAATTCAGTATGTTTTTACAGGATTTAGCCTGTCTCCATTCTTCCATTTCCCATCTGATTTTTGTTTGTCTTTTCACATTAAATAGTCTATCAGACTGATCACCTTTGGGAACACACAGTCAGATTCTCACATTATCTTACCCTTACCCTATGTTCAACAAAATATATAAAAGAAGATGCATGGAAATTCCACAATGCTTTGTGAAGGCCATTAACCTGGACAATATAAATTTTGTGAGGAACTTTATCTGATTACTTTCAAAGGGATGTCAGCATGTGTACCATCCATTACAGAAAAGCTATACAGCAAAAAGCAAGGAAAAAATGAAGCAAAATAAGCCTCTGTTGCTATAGACTGGCATCTAAATAGCGACATGCAGCTAGAGAGAAATGCACGCTCCCCAGAAGAATTGCATAAAAGGAATTCCTAACTAAAATCTGTTAGCAGTAACTTTTGCACTTCAAATCCAATTCTTCATTTATTTTTACATGGTTGAATGTCACCTTAATCACTGAAAAAGTAAGACCTAGGGAAAGACAGCTACATTGCTAATATCAGCAGGGAGTTTAGCCACAGCAATGTGCAACTGTGCCTTGGGTTCCTGGCTGAAGATGGTTGATGTCTGTAGCAGTTTTCCGATCCATCATCAGGGAGCAGCCACACCTACTGTGTCATCTCTTCGAAAACATACTGCTACCAGGGAGCTGTCATCACATTCCCTTCCCTCTTGAAGAGAAGAAATTAAATATTTATTGAACAACAACAAAAAAAGAATAATTACTTTATAGTGTGGTAATAACACAGGCAGTGAAAAATGCTGAATCTATTTCCTCCTCCACAGATCTTGAATAATTTTTCTAAAACAGAATAGCATGAGAAGGAGAAACTGCAAGCATGGCGAGGAGTATTTGAACTGCAGGCCACCGGGCTGCTGGAAAACGGAGGGACAGCAGAACCATCAGTGCTAACTGTGTCAGTTTTCTGACTTAAAACTTTGAACAACATTCAGTCCAAGTTTGCAAACTGCTTCCAGATGACTGAAATGACTTTATTTTTTTTTTCTTTCATGAGAATGAACACTTCACAGAAAACTCTTTATTTGTCACTACTCATGTATTGGAGTCTATTCAGCTCCTTCTGTTCTAATCTGCAGATGCACTCAGCATTTCAGTTTCTCAGGGCCAAGACAGATACTGCATTTCTGGGCACGGGAGGAAGCAACACTGCTGTCCATCAATTAAAATGCTCCATTGTAGGCACCTTGGGATTGAGGAGAGAAAATGTTTATAATCACTGTCAGACTCCCTATGTAAAGTCTTGTCTCCTACATCTTCCATCCATTCCAGGCAATGTTTATATCTATCTCCTTTGTTCAGTATTTTCTCTCCCATAAGTTAGCTAAAGATTTTCTACTACTGAGTGAATGACTACAGTCAAATTTCCTGGGTGTTTCTTTTAAATAAAAGATTTCCTAAACCCAATTAATCTCTTTTCTTTCTCCCAAAAAGATCCATGTTAAGTCTTCAGATTGCATCAGTGCTCTAAATGCTTTGGTAAAGAATTACATACAGCTGTATAGAAAAAAAATCACTTGCTTTGCTGAAAAACAAGTTCAGGCTCGTAACTTCATGAATTATGTTCTGAGAAAAAATTTACCAGATTCCCAGAACCATTATTTATGAATTCAACACGTAAAGGGGTGTCAGTTTTCAGAATCACTTTTAAATTGTACCACTTCTGACATCCAAGAACGAGAATCCTCAGACCAGAAGGCTGTTGGACACTTTAAGGACCAGCATTACAAAGCTTTAGAGACGAGACACAGCTTGCTTCTAGCCTTCTTGAGGACCGCTTTGAGCTGGACTTCACTTACTCTGAACCTCAATAAAAGGCGTCTCTCATTATTAGCAAAAATGCTAGGTTCATAACTGGTATCTCATCACGAGACTGAAGTTAATAATTGTAGTCTGAAATTAAGAACGGGCTGGCAGTCACTGAGAAACTGGTAAGGCACTTCCTATAGAGATTTTCACTTTTGTTTGCTCTAATGTTATCCTACTAAAACCAGAAGGTTAATTAGTTCATTACCTCTTATCTCACTGTCTCATACTTGCTCATTAAACATTCTCGGCATCTTTTATCAAATTACTAGCACCTAATGAAGTTCTATCCCACTTCATTTAAAATCATGCAATGTTTAATTAGAGAAGGAATTTTTGCTTAACACAGCTTGGGGTTTTCTCCTTCCTTTTTAGGGCCATGCCCTGAGCTCTGTCTAAACTGAAAAGGCCTGAATTCCACTGAGAGTGGGGGCTGGCGGGTGAGTTAAGCACTTGTGAAATGGCCAGTTGGCAAAAGATACTCAAATCTACTGTTAGTTTCTGGCTTCTTTCAGTGCTTCTCTGATGCTGTCAGATCAAGCTGATGTCAAGTCAAGCTAAGATTCATGGAAGCTGTCAGGAACTAAAGATAAATCAGATATAATCTGTTGTATAAGTAGCGTTCTCTCAGCAATACCAGATCCTAGATGGGATCCCCAGCAAGTTGCTAATGTAGCCACAGTGTAGAAATAAGCTGGGAGCCTAGCTGTATGCGATTGCACACTAAGTAAACTGGAAAGGAAGAAAAGATAAAGGAGTAGGAGCAAAGCCTGGGAACTGGGGATTTCTTGTTCTGAAATAGTCTTTCTTTCCTCACCAATGTGCTTCACCTTCCTATTTGAAAAATATGGACAGTCATCCTTCCTCAGTTCTGTACTGTATGTAAAGATAAAAACTATGAAGATAGCAAGGTGCTCACATACTGCTCTGTTTGGAGCCATGGGCATACTTTATGCAGCCAGAGTGTCAGGATGAAGCCCTTAAAACTTTACGGAGAGAAATGGTGGGGCTGGACTTCCCCATTCCCCGCACATTGTGCTGATGCACACCAACACCCTGCATGGCCAACCTCCATGAGGCCAGAGCAGCACGTGTCCAGCTTCACCCACCTGGAGCCTCTCTGAAAGTACCATGCTGAGCTCACCTTATTTGTAACACTGAATCAACTTGGAAGAGGGACTACAATTCTCCTGTCTTCATGTGCCAATGTTAATGATAAACAGTGGTGTTAAAGTCAAAGGTGGCCCAAGGCTTCCTAGAAGTGCTTGTAGAATTGAATTTTGCCATCTCAAGGATAAGGATAAAAATGATCAGTTATGCAGAAAAGCCACCCCAGTATTCTTCACTGAAATGAAAACTGCTGCTGCTTGCCAAGGACGACCTCTAGGCATCCATTGCAAGTCTTGATCTTGAAGAATATAGTAAAGGCTGCCTCACAGTGGGGACATGTTCATTACTCCTGAAGCATAAGGCATCACCTGTGTACATTGCTTCTGCCAAAAGACAAGAGTGAGTAAAATGCAAATCTGGATGGAATTAAGGATTGTTTGTTGTTGTTTTTTTTTTTTTTTTTTTTTTTTTTTGTGTAGGAATAAATAGCCATATGGAGAGCTGGCAATGTTAAAAGGGTTTATAGGCAAAGGATGTGTACAGGATTTTTCAGATGAAAGAGATTTGAATTCTTGATCCCTTTTTCCCACCTGATTTCCTTTCACCATGAAAGAATAGTGCATTTACCCTTCCTTTCTCTAGTAGTCAGTCTGCTCTCTTTATCACTGAAAAATGTGTTTGGCTCAGCTTACAGCACATACTTCCAATTATGCAAAAAATGCAGTATAAAGGCCATTATCAATGCATAAATAATATTCCATGACCCAGCACATGTAACTCAAGAGCAGAAACAGGCCACAGAATGTTTCTGATTCCTTGAAAAATGGGTGCAAAATTTGCAAAATAATTCAACAAAAAGACAAAATTAGAGATCATAATTTTCTACTGTTTCACTGTATTTTTCTCAAAACCACTTCAAATTTAAACACACATTTATATTTAGTGTTAGAAGTTTTGCCATATCAGTGAGATTTTCATACGAAAACTGAGCTCTGACAGCAAGTGACTCAGTGTTGTGATGATAAGCCTACTGCTGCGATGGAGCACTCCCTGAACAATGATAGCAGCTCTTACAAATAGTAACAGTGGAGTTTAAGGTGATGTGTTTTATTGCACAGCCTAGTCACCATGGTGTGCCAGTTCTGCATGGCTGTGTGCCTTGGGCTTGTGCTTTCTTCAGGCCAGCTCCCTTTGTATCAACTCTTCATTTGATTCTGTTCGCACTGCACGCCTCCTGAAAGCTGGTGTTCATTATTTCGTACTCAGCCACTCTATGCTGCTAACAATATTAGTTGAGGGCAGTTAGGACATGACAGCCAAATTCGGCCCTGAGGCACCTTCACTGCTAGGATGGTACTTGACGCTGTGACTTTCACACCTTCCAACTCAGAACCTCTGGCTCTTTCACACCTTTAGGGATGAGGTATTGCAGCGGTGCTCAGGGCTTACCTAAATATCTCCTACAACATTAATATGAATATTGCTGTTAAATCTCTGAAATCCAACCTGAAAATGTCTTCCTTACATTGTGTGCTTCTTGATCTTTAATTTATTTTAGCCTTTTTAATCAAAGAATTAAAATCTTAAAGGCAAAATGAAATATGAGCAGTTAATTAAAGAGAAATTTGAAAACTTCTTTTGTATTGAGCTCTTAGTGACTTTCAGTTTATTAGGTTTGTGATGACTGTCATATGAATTGTACTTCATGCTTCTAGACATGTTGAAGTTCTTGGTGAAATAGAGAGCTGCCAAGTATTTGTAACACCTATAATTTTGATTACATAGAATGAACGGTAAATCTGGCTTTAAAAGTAAGCCATTTTTATCCTTAGAAATAAAGTGACCAGTTTGCAGAAACAAGAATTGTTATACTTGCACACAGAAATGCTTTTTTTTTTTCCCTGGGTGTATACAGGAGACAGTACCCACTGCCTCAAGGTGAGCTGTCATGTTGTTCACTGAGTTGTTGCACAGACTATCTGATGGAACAAATTTTCTCTACTCTTTTCACTACCTGTGTAGTCACTGGTGAGGTTTTCTTTCCTCCCTCTGCTCTGTAGCGCAACTAAAACACAGCAGCAATTTCTCTGCAGTACAAAAACAGTGTATTGAATTAATCACTCCCTTTGCACAAGTCAAAGCAAGGGAGAACGTAGCAGTAGTTTCCAGAAGCCTGTTACCATGTGAAATTTTTCCAAGAACCTTAGCAAAAATATACAAGGAGTTCCATGTGCACCAGGAGGATTGATGCTGAACTCTCAGCTGGACTCCCTGACATTGTATAAGATGATTGCATGCAAGAAGTGGAAAGAATATGCTTTCTTTCATTGTATTCTGGCTACAGAAGACCAGGACAGAGAAGGCAACAGATCCAACCTCTTGAAATCCAAGAAGCTATGAATACAAGAAGAAGTTATGAAGATATTTGCACAAGTTAAAATGCCAAAACCATATTGAAAGTTCCAGAGCCTTTGTGAGAAAGAAAAAGCTTCTTGTGTTGGGGAAAGAAAGAAGAGAGTCCTTTCTTGGAAACTGAAAAGCCAATCAGTTTTCAGTTCATCTTCAGCAAACTGAGCACTGTGACTTGAGCAAATAATTCTGTCATAAAAGATTTCATCATGTGAGGGCTAAAAAGAGAGGCAATTTTGTCATGCAGTATTTTGCTGTAGGATATCAAAGTCAGTCAGTATGACTCAAGGGTATGAACTAAAGGTAAAACTAATTCGGGAAAATACAAAGTTCAGCCATTAGTAACATATTTCATCAACACAAGTAATGATTCAATACACTGGCAGAACACTACTACCCACCTGTAGGACTCAGTAGTGAACAAAGAGCCTGTCAGTCATGACAGCTATCTAGCAGTAGCAGTGGGCTTTTGACTACCCAAAGCTGACTCTACACCTGAGCGTTTTTGTTATCATTTCTCTCAGCTGCTTACTGCTACCAGAACAACCCAAGTGTAGGGAGCTTCCAGGAGCTGCTCTGCTTGCTATAAGTAGTGAAATTTAAGAATGGCATTAATCATTTTCTGTCTCACTTCAAAAATCTTAATACTAGGTAGGCTAGCCCAGCTGTTAGAACATTTACCAAAAGGACAAAGAAAATGATTAAGTGGGACTTAAAAACAAAGTGAGTTCAATTTTGCTTTGAAAAACAGGATCACCTTCAGAATATAGGAAATGTAAAAGTAGTCCAGCTTCTCATATTAAAAAAAACAGCGATAGAGAGGCAAGCTGGAAAATAAAGCAAGCTTGTCTATGACCCTGGATAAAATACCTCAGTCTATACTATCAGCTTATGTCTAATAACAGATACAAACTAGTATCAGAGATTTACCTTCTAAAGTCGTATCAAATGGTGCCTTGGGAGCCTCTGAGAATTCATATTTGAGTGATGACCATCTGGAGTAGCCAAAGCCAGGAGCAGACATAATTTTGCTAGGAATGGTCAAGTCAGAAGTCTCTGTAAAATTGCTCCTAACTAGAGAAAGTGGAGGTTTTTTGCTGAGGATAACCCAGACTGGCACAGATTGCTGCCACCATCCATTTTTGTTTTTTTAGAAGGCTGACTTTGGACTGTGAATTGCAATAAATGGCTACTCCAAGATTAACTTAAATACTTAAAATTATATGAGAAATTGACGGAGTTTTGCTATAGGGAGAGCCCCTCCTGATCTCCCTTCTTGCATTTGTTGCACAGCGAGTAAAGTTTATTGAAGTGCCCTAAATCTCCAGGCAGGCAGAATGCATGGCAATTCTTTGGCATATTCCCAACACAACCTGCTGTCCCAAGCACTTTCCACAGTCTTGAAGGACAGAGTGGGAATTTGTTTCCATTACATTTATAATCTCAGAAAAGTTTTGACAATCATGCTTGTCATTGCCTGTGATAGGGTTTTGTCCTGACAAGGGCTTGAGATTTCTTTCTACCTAGGTTTCACAGAAAAGAAGCGGAGATTATAAGTATGTATAACAGCCTCATGATGTATCATTTCTGTTACCATGAGGATGTAATTGTAATAGCAGTCATTTTTGTTTTTCAGTACATCATTATTAATAAGAGGTTGTATTTAGATTTGAACACATTCATCTTTGTGAAGACAAGCAGGGATCAGGCTTATTAAATGAGCAGAGTACAGCATAGCTAGTAACATGCTTCAGAACATCTTACGTGGGAAAACAAGCAATCTTTTGAAGACCAGGAGAGGGAGGTTGAATTTCTTTCAATTTAAGAATTCCCATGAATCACTGTAGGTTTCCTCCAGTTTAATTGTTAGATATATTAAATTTGCTAAAAACCCTGTTATATTTATTGAAAGCATGCAAAATAATAACTGCACAATGTCACTTTATTTACAAATACATCTTGATTCCATTGTATTCAATGGCAGACTCCGATTGAGAAGACTAAACCCTGAATTAGTGTTAAATATTGGCTCTAGGTGTTATCATTGCCAGTCTGACAAAAAATCGGCACTCCAGCTCATAACTCATGCTGGTCCCTAGGCTAAGAGGGAATAAAAGAGCTCCCAGAGCCCTCCTTCCCAGACAGTTAAAATGAGGGAATGGAAGCCTTTGAAGTTTTGTTTGCCTAAAGGTTAGCTGCAAAATATAGAAGTTGAAAGGTCAGGTTGTAACATCTTGATGTAACGCTAATGTCTGGATAGCATTATATCAAAGAATTCAACTACATTTTATTCTTGCTTATCTCCATCTTTCAAAGTTGTTGGGAAACTCCCCAAGTTTCCCACAGGGTCACCCCCCACGGCACGGGAAGCTCTACACTCAATATGAGTTCACGGCTTCAACTGTATTGTAGCAACACGCCATCTTATATAGCATATATGCTTCCAGGGATACAGGGTCTATGCGACCAAGCGTATAAGAGAACAATACCGTTACCCAGGCTAATTTTGTGTACAGTACATGTTGTTAAGTACAGAACTCTACTAGAAACACCACATTCCATGCAGGTATAACTTACCCCTTTCATCTAAGATTACATCGTAAATCATTAGTAAATCAGTAGCTACGTGCTGCCGAGCAACCTGCCCTCCAACACAAAGTGTAGGCAAATTAAGCAAGAAGTAACTCCAAAATTCCTGTAATAGTAACATAAACCATTATTCTAGATGCCTCTAGATGTCTCAGGGTTTCTGTTCAATCTAGGATACTGACAACTCACCGTGGCAACTAAAAAATACCTTGGGGAAGGGTATAATATGAAATACAAAGCTTATCTGGCTGAATGCCTCTGCAGCTCTTGGCCCAGTGGTCCACAAACTATTACAAAGACACCTTAATCACACAGGGAGAGAGGATGAATCAGCATTGCAGAAATTCTGGTTATTCTCTATCCCACACTCTCTGACAGGTGACAAGTGGATGGGGCCAAGCTCTTTTCAGCAGTACCCAGCAACAGGACAGGGGACGAGGGTCACAGACTGAAACACAGGAAGCTCCATACAAACGTGAGGAAAAACTTCTTAACTTTGAGGGTTGCAGAACACTAGAAAAAGCCACCCAGAGATATCATGGAGTCTTCTCTGGAGATATTCAAAATCCACCTGGATGCTTTCCTGCATAATCTACTGTAGGGAACATGCTTTAGCAGAGGGGTTGGATTAGATGATCTTCAGAGGTTCCTTCCGACTGCTACAATTCTGTGATTCCATGAAGGACAGGGTTTAGAGTCACAGAATAGAATCACAGGCTCATTTGTGTTGGAAAAGACCTGCAAGATCAAGTCCAACCATTCACCTGACCTCCTAAGTCCCATCATTAAACCATGTCCCTTAGTGCCATGTCTTGTTGTTAGCCATTATCTTGCTGTTGTTCATATTTATCTTGTAAGAAGGTTGGGGTTACGTTTCACTTTCGAGTAAATGCAGAAGAACTAGTGTGGCTATTCTTAAATTAAGAAACAAAAGGGATGCCTTAATGGTAAGCCTCCGGCAACAATTTCCCTTCATCCTCCACCCCACTGTGTATTTTCAAGAAGTCCGTAGGAACTTAGTTGTCTTCATGTCCTCTCTTCCTTGTCAAGGTTACTTGAGCTTTACCAACAGATTCAGAATGAAAAGGGAGAGTAGGTTAGGCAGAGAAGGGAGAAATGCAGACACAAACAAACAGTCCTCCTTCACAGTGTCTCCATTTTCAAGCTTCCCTGAGAATCCATACCACTAAAAAAGATACTGAGAAACCCTAAGGTTGGCTGAGAAGAATATGTTGATGAAAATGAATGGCGTGTCTCTTTCTTCCTAAATGCAATAAGCATCATGACCAAAATGTCAGAACACCTACACAGTCCTTCAGGCTGCTGTTTTCAGCAACACAAAAGAGCAAACTCCCTCCTGTGAAAAGAGCATTTCTGTTTGATGCAGTCAGAGATGGAGTGAGCGTGCCAAAATCCATAAAAATGCTTATCTGAATTTCTTGAGCTCAGTGAGCAGTTTGGTCAAACTTAGCAGTGCTCATTATTTTTATTGTCTTAATTCTTGCATTTAGTACTTTTGGTGGTGGTGTGCAAAAAGCCTGCACCTTTCCTCTCAAATACTTAACCAACACAACTGTGTAGCTATCAAGGGTAATTACGAGGCTGCCAACCACAGAAATATCTTAGTGCTCACAGCTGAATACAAAGAACTTGCCTAAACAAGTCCCAAGTGGCAGTGCTATGTAACTAAACATGTGTATGGGGCCACTGACTTTGCACATGCTTATCAACTGTCATACACGTAATGCAGAGATGTGTTTATAGGCCATGTGAATGTGGCTTCATATCACTACTAGAGGATTTTGGAGGAATGAACTTGATAGAGTTCATATTCTTTTGTTGCTGCCAATAAAATGCTTTATTCTATGTTCTTAGCGCTTCCCAGGACAGCTGTTGTTGAAGCCAGCTTTAACAACCCTTCCTTCTTACAAATCAAACTCTGGTTTCAGTGAACAGCCACATGCATTCAAGCATAAATGAAAGTTAAATCTGAATTTAACTGAATTTAGGCTTCTTCTACTTATTCTTGGAAAATAATCTGTAGTAATGTTGAATAAATTAAAAATTCAGCATAAGTTAGTTAACGCATTAAAAATAAATATTCAGATATTTAAAACTCCAAATGAATTTAAAAGGTTTATTTTCCTACATAAGTGCTTGCACTTACACACTGCTTGTTGCCAATACATTGTGATATCTAATTCCCTTTTTTTTCCCTACCCCTTCCATTTATTTTAAGTTTTCTTTAGCTTGGGAACAGTTGAATCTGTTGAATAGCTCCATAGTCTATTCAGATGAACGTGGTGAGAGGTTCTGGAGAAAGTAAAGATTCAAATCTGTATCGTCTAAATTTGAAGTAATTAACATTTAAATATTTCTATGTTAATATACTGTTCATAGATAGAAAAGCGTTTGCTTGCTTTCCATTGGCAATGCTTTGTTCTACTGTTGTCAGAGCTATTTGATTTGCAAATTACTGAAAACTTTTTATAGTGTGTGCTTTTCTGAGAGAAAAGCAGTCACTGTATCTGCACAGACCTAAATGAAAGAGAATAGCATGTACTTGATTGTTCAAGAGCCACAGTCCACCAGGACTAGCAAATAAAAATGCGAAACTCACACTGGTACTTTCGTCCAGCCCCTCACTGGCATCCAGGTGCTCCCAAGGACTGTCCTAGCAGCAGCTCCTGCCTTCGCCTGCCATCAGCCCTGCACCTGCTGCACCACTCCTCTGCCAACTTGGGGACCCACACAGGTCACATTAAAGGAGCAGGGCCGAGGCGGTACTGGCGAGGTTTTGGTTTCATCTAGGAATTCATCCAGCCCACAGCATCTTCACACTGCACTGCCAGGAGCCTTCCAGAAAGAAATGGGTGCAGCACTTGGACTCTGCCCCCACTGCGCCTTTACACTGCATTCACAGGCCACTTAAATCCAGCAAGAGTCAACCAAACTCCCATCTTTACATGCACAGTAAAACAGGCTTTGTCAATGAGCAGCAGATTATAGAGTGTGTAAACAAGGCCATGTGTGCATTAGAAAACCACAGCATCGTGTACTGTCTAGTACTTGAGTATGACAGAAATACTGTCATCTTAACTGTAAGGTCTTTTTTTAAAAAGAGGAACAACACTTACTTAAAACTGCAGCTAGCGTATTTGTTTCAGTCCCTAAACTGTGAATTTCAGTCTTTAGCACTAGTTCCTCAGACGTAACTTTCAGAAATGCCTTGTGCTGTAGTTTAATTAGCTGACTGCTGAGGACTAGTAATAATTGCTAGATGATACGAACTTGAAAATTCTGTGGTTCTAGTCAGCTTTGTGTTCTACTCCCTGTGCTCCACAGCAATCCACCACAAATTCACCTTTCTAGGACCTTAATCATACTTTCCATAGTAAGGGTGCAAACTTTCATCACAAGTTACATTATCACTAGGTGTCTGCTCACTTTTGGGGTTAATGGGTCATCTGTACTCATGTATTTAGACAACAAAGCACTAAGCTCGCTGGCTGAGAAGTCTAGGTAAAAGAACGATGCTGAAGAAAAAACAAGCATCAAAATACATGGAATAAAAGAATTTAGAAGCACATGAAAAATAGACAAATACCACAAAAATACAGCAGCAATTTCTCTTAGTAGATCAGTATCTCACCACGGCAGGGTTGGAGATGTTTGTCTGCTTGTTTAAATACATTAATTATCAGAATATTTTAGGCTGTTACTTGAGAAGGTCTGTTCTTTGCATCCTGTGTGAAAGCAGAAAATTCTCTTTTCTGTTATCATTCAGTAATTTTAGCAAGTATTAATCTAATTAAAAATACTGAAAATCATA
Organism: Numida meleagris; assembly: GCF_002078875.1. Lineage (NCBI taxonomy): Eukaryota > Metazoa > Chordata > Aves > Galliformes > Numididae > Numida > Numida meleagris. The sequence goes on from NC_034417.1 coordinate 6,092,483, forward strand.
TTCCAGCACCATTCTGATTTTCTAAATTCTAAGGAATAGGTCGCAGTAGGATGGCAAATGGCTGCAAGATGAAAGTGAAAATATTTCCTCCCTTCAGCATGAAGGGAATAAAAACCAAGCTGCCAAGTGAGAGGAAAATTATGCTGGAAGAGACTTTTTCTAATGTACCCAAATGAATGCTGAAATTAAAAGAATAATGCAGATTTGTTGAGCTTCTGTCACAACCATTGTTTACAAAGAGGCTGCTGAGGTTTGATAAACAGCTTAGGAACTTCTCTAGCACAATTTCACAATAAGCCTGTTGATCTGTTGCTTTATTTGCCTTTCCAGATTTAAATTTCTTTTTCTTCCTTTTTTCCCCCTTTTTTCTTCTTTTTTGAGGAGCTGTTTGTTTTATAGTCTGTTTCTTTACAGAACCTGTTCTGCTTCTCTGAATGTCAGCATAATTTTCCCTTTAAAATTTCAAAATATTTCACATTACTGTCTTGCCCAGTGGGTCCAGGGTTTTTGATTGCAACTACTGAGCCTGCAGATTCTTATGCAGAAGCGTTCCTAAGCACTGTATGTAAGTCATTGAAGTCAACTGTATACTTAGACTCTGTAAAATGAAACAAGGACGAAAGCTCTTGAATGTATAAGTCATACAAGTAACCAGGGCAATGTAGGATGAGCAAACTTTGAGTTCAGATAAACATAAAAAGTTTTCGTGTTTTCATTTTTTCTTTGGTCTGCACAAGTGAATTGAACAGCCTAAAGGAACAGGATATCTCTTGAGATTCTGCTGTTGCTCACTAAGTACAAACAACTATTCAGCACTTTTCTTTCCCCTATCTCAAAACTTCAAAAGGACAAACTGGAAAATAAGCGAAAACTGTTGTATAGTAAAAGATCTAATTAGCTAGTTAATGATCTAGCTCACTGCTCAGTAACAGCAGCATTAACACTAAGCCAAAGGGGTAGGAACATGAGGCCAGGGCCTACTGAGAGCACCTCCGTCAGCAGCAGGGCGCTGCGAGCAGTTTAGGACACTCACAAAATAGTGTCCCGAGTTCCACAAAGGAAACTGCTAAAAATTCCAGATTCAGACCTGAGAACCCCAGAACACGGAAATATTTTCATCAGTTGCAAAGTAACATCACTGAAATTCCTCAGAAAAATCTAGAATATATTAATGAAAACTAATGTCAGAATTGTAGTGATCCCAATGCAGTGGTTCTTCTAGCCTTAACTTTAGCATTTTTATTTGACTAACACTGTCTTGTGAACTTCATCAGCAGTTACTGTGACATGAATGATTTTACCATTAAAAGAATTCAGTCAGTCAAAACATAACTTGTTTGTAAATGTTTTGGAATAAAGACGATCTTTACTGCTTTGCTTATATATCACCTAGCACAGAGTGTCAGGACTGACTGCAATTTGTAGTTGATAAATTAATGAAAATAATACCAATATCTGCCCTCATCTAAAGGCAGTACTGACGTGACTTTGGCCCTGGCTAAGAAAGAAAGCACTTATAGATCAAATCAAACTCACTCAAGCCAAGCAAAGACTCCAATTACTATTTCCAGTACATCCAAATATTTCTCAAAACACAGTACTCAAAAATACACATTATTTAGACTTTGAAAAAAACATGCATCAAATCAAGTCAAACCAGTCCCTTTATTTTTACTCGACAACGTTTAATTCTAGCGTTGTCCTCAATATTCCCCAAGCCCCTACCAGATGTACGTAATCTGCTAATTTAATAAAAATATTCCTTATTCATCTTCTAGGTGATTAATGAAAATAATTAAGGTTGAGCTGGGTTCCTGGGGAATCACACCATGTAACTAAATCCCACCATTTGGACAGTGAACCATTGACAATTACTCCGCAATTTTCTAACCCATTCTACAATATGGGTTTATCGTGGCCTTACCCTCTAGGTATTTTTTTTTTCTTACAATGTTATTTAAAAAGGCTTTCCTAAAGTCAAAATACATACCTTGCAGCAAGTAGACAAGAAATCTGAAATACTTCTCTAGAAGTACCTTTATGTTATGTGCCTGATTTTGCTGAAGAATGAAGAGTGCCTTATTTTTCTAGGAAGTTTTTAGTGTTGTTCCTAAGGCGGAAGTTCTGATCAGATGTTAGGGAAAAGTTCTTACCTTGATGACAGCTAAGATACTGGAACAGCTTGCCCAGGGAGGTTGTGGAGTCTGTCCTTGGAAGCGTTCGGTACTTGACTGGACACACTTCCGAGCAGCGTGATCTATTTAGACATATTTGAAGCAGAGGCTTGGACTAGATGACCTCTGGAGGTCCCTTTCATACTAAAATAAGACTGTTTGATTCTTCTGCTTGTCTAAATAGCAATAAAAATGGAATTCGAACTTTCACTGTATAAGTCAGTGTATTCCAGTACTTTGTTTCCGTTTCTAAGCCGTAATTCGCAGTGTAAATGTATGACCATTTGGGGTTAATTTCTAAGGTTTCACATTCTAACTTTTGGGGAGTGAATTCCCACAGATATTTCTCTTAACTCCACTAACTTAGAATAAATATGAATGTCTTGTAAAAATGTCAGTCTAGGCAGAACATGAATACCTTCTCGGTCACTGTATTTGTTTTTCCACGCCTGTCCTTATTGTGCAGGAACAGCACTGCTTCTGTGTGTACTCCTAGTGCTCACTCTAAACCAAAACGTTTAGAATATTCTTCTCTGATATTATTACTGATTGGTGTTAGAAGAGAAAACACTAATGTTAGGTGCTTGCCTCCACACAGTGCAGAAGAAAAGGGTGGCTATAATTGTATCCAGTGTGGAAACTGCACATTTCAGGAATGTGTTTCACAAAAATGCATTTACTGAATGTTTCTTCCAAAGCATAGGCTAGGTTCATACTCCATGCCAACACCGAAAGGCAGAGGCCAAAGACCAGTGTTTTGTGCAGGTAATGGAGTTTCCATCAGGCGAGGTGCAGAGAAAATAAGTAGCTTCTCTACAGCTTGTCCTGAATTTTTTTGACACTGTGCTGAAATTGTGACCCTGACCAGCTATAACTATCCACTAATCCCACTTCCTCTACTGCCACTAAGGAATGCAGATATCCTTAGTGTTTTTCTGTTAGGATTTTCTTCCCATGCTTATTCTTAAATTTTGGTTAGTTTCCTTAAGTCAGACGTTTCCATACATTTTCTAATTCAGATCCAGAGAGACGTTTATTATGCCTATTAGTTTAATATACATTGCTTTCCTGCAAAGACTTTTGAACCAAGATTTCAGCAAATCGTGCAGGAAGTAGGTCATTTTTTATTTATTTTATCAAATTGCTTGGCGTTTCTTATTTCAAGACAATTGAAGCAAGTAATTACAAAAACCAAAGAGACCACTTATTTCATCTCCTAATATTCTAATATCTCAAGTGTCCTTAAAGAGCACTTGTAGCCAGTTGGCTGTCTCCATTCTGTTTTCAATTCAGAATGATATAATTGTAAGATTATTTGCAAAGGTTTAAGAGCAGCAATTTTTCTATTTAGCCATATAGGAATAAAGTGAACAGAAAGATACCTAGGATCTCTCCCTTGTCTTGACACAGAAGCTTCTATTTCTTGTCTTTCCATTTCATCCCTCTGCCCTCTTGCACCTAAATTCCAACTTTCTCCCAAACTCTTTTGCTGTCCCTCAGCCCTACCATGCATGCGGTCCCCCCTCCCTTCTAAGCACTCCCCACTTTCCCAGCTCTCTTCATTAATGTGTCCCAAAACTGCATTTTTCATATGCTGCCACTGTTTCCCCCCCTGCCCCAATAGCAATGCTTTGCATAATTTACTATGTTCGTTTGCATTCTCACTAGACAGTTCATTAGCTCGATTTTCTACTGGACTAAACTAAGTTGGGTGCAGTTTTCACATACATGTCCCTCATTATGTAGTCCTGATACTCATGTGCATATAAATGTTCAATACCAATAAAAAGATCTGCAAGCATAGGATAGAAATAACTGCTCATTCTTGGAAGAAAAAGGTTAAACTAAAAATGTAAGGTAGGAAACCTCCACTGTTTGGGGAAATGGTTTCACATACTGTCACCCCTTTGCTATCAGCTGAGTCAGAGCAGAATGGCAGAGACTTGAGGTGAAGACACCAGCAGCTGGGATTCAGCCTGTTCTGCAGGGGATGTTACAGAGCTACTCTGGATGGGTCTAGCTCTCTGTTCACCTTGTATCAGCTGAGAGGCCATTGAAGTGAATATATGAACTGCAAGATAGCGTGATGTGACATGTTTTATTTCAAGCTTGTTACACCAGTAATTGTTACTGCAAATAGCTGTCATTCCCACCAGTGTTTGCTTTTTGTTGACAATGAAGAAAACTCATTTGTTTTATAGTGTGAAGCTTAATTTACTTCATGGCTGGTTTCTTTCTTTGCCTGTCAATCCCAGATCTCAGAGAAATAAATGCAGTCAGATTTATAGCAAGCAGAATGAGCTGTAACTAAACTGCCAGGACGAAAACAGCAGCTTCTTACTGATAATGAAGGGGATTTTTTTTGGAAGGCACAGAGGATCAAAAACTCCTTCTGAATCGCATTAGCCGTGACTGCCAATCATGGAGTGTACCCAGATTGGCCAGTGATCTGTGGATATTTGCTCCTCAGTTCTACTTTTTTATTATTAAATTTGACAGCTCCAGAAGCTTTTAACTCTGCAGCTGACCATCTGCTGGCCTTCGGCCGTTTGTCTATCCAACGGCCATCTCCTCATACAGTACCAGGACACAATTATACCTGTGTGGGGAGCATGGGGAAGAGAAAGCCCCACTCTTTAACAGATGTAGGATTGCAAGGGAAATGTTTATGGTAGAGGTTCTGTTTATGCCTGGAAGAAGTCTCAAGGGTGTCCAGCTAATCCCATTCAGGACTCTTTCACCAATGATTTAAGGAAGGTTTCTGTAACCCGCGTCAGCAACAGCAGGATTTGTCTATACAACAAACATTTCCCAGGGTAGTTAATATCGTAAAAGATGTTTAACATATTCAGGCCAAATACATCTATATAGAATGACATCAGAGCTGCTCCAAAAGTAATGCCTCCTACTTTATTATGTTGTATGTATCAGAGGCAGATATTGACAGTATGACAGAAGAGGTTGAACCTTCCCACCAGTATTCCATTACATTTTGTTGCTATGTGACAGATGGCAGCAGAGGGGCAGTCTGACAGAATGGTGTCTGACATGAAAGTGTGGATGAAGAAAAGGGGTGGAATTGAATTCTTTCATGTGGAAAAAATGGCACCCACTGACATTCATCTACATTTGCTGAATGTTTGTGGAGACCAAGCAGTGGATGTGAGCACAGTGAGGCAGTGGGTGGTGCGTTTCAGCAGTGGCAACAGTGACAATGGGGCACCTCTGCTGGTGCAGATTTTTACAAGTGTGGCATGCAGGCTCTTGTTTATTGCTGGTGAAAATGCATAGCTAATGGTGGTGTCTATGTTGAAAAAAAGTGTTTTGTAGCTGAGAATTTGCTCTATCTGCTCTATCAAACAGTATTATTGTGCTCCTTGTTCTGGTTGTAGTTTCCCTGGAAATAAATAGGAGGCATTATTTTCTGAGAAACCTATGTATATAGTAGTGCAAACAGTAACAAAAGCAAACAAAAACCCCAAAGCATCCAAGTTTTTTGCTGGCTATCAAAGCAAACCAAGTACTAGATAAATGTTTCCCAGACACACAGTTTTACAGAACTCCTTTGAAGCAGACCTCACAGTCCTGTACCAAAGCAGAAGTTCCTCCAGCAGCTGGAGACCATTCCCCAGAGGGAGCTGCAGGAGAAGGCTGTGCTAAGAAGCTTGTTGGGACGGGGTCTTATTGAATCCTGGTGTAAGATTCAGTTGAAGCACCATGTGCTGACATGATTTCTGCAGAAGTACATTAAAATGTTTAAGTTCTAAGTTAGAATAGGCCTTCAAACTGGATAAGCTTTCCTAGATATTCTAGCCTATTACCGCCAAAAATGAAAATCTAATTAAAACCAGGCAGATAGGAAAGTACAGCCCCAGCTGGAGACTCCAGCCAGCAGGAGCCCCTACAAAGGCTGCTACGGGGCCTCCTGCTGCATCGGGACGCGCAGCTGGGCTGGAGCTAAAACCACACAGATGGGCCGTACGGGGCCTGGGAGGCCTGAAGGTTACTTCTGTCCCGACCCCACGCTCTCTGCCATACATGGCGAGAGACCTGTGGAGGTGTGAGCCAGCAGGAACAGCTGCAGCAAGAGCACAAACCACGACGTTCAGGCATTTAGGCCTCTGAAGCAGTGTCTGTCCCTTGCTGCCCTTCATCCCTCTCCCCTCAGTTTCCCTCTCCTGCTGTTCTCTGCCAGGCCTCACAACTCCCACTGCCTTTCACATTCCTGTTTGCTTTTACTTCACACAACCTAAAGGCATCCAATTAGAAGATGAATCAAGAAATTAATATATCTCTTATTACACAGTAACATTTATTGTTTTTGTGTTTTTCCTCATTTTCTTACTTGTCTGTTGTGACTCCTGATGTCAAAATTCACCTACTACTGCATCTGCAGAGTGTTCAATGTGAAGAAATCCCCTTCTTTCAAAATCTCTAAGCTCACCCATAATAAGCATCATTAACAACAAAAGCATGCCCACATACAGGTAATGCAATGCTCCTGTCACTGCATGAACCACTGGTACAGGCTTTCATCTCATGTCCAAGTTCAGGTCAAATAATCATCGAGCTGTGCTCTGCCAGCTCTCAGGTGTCCGTGCAGTGCAGCCACAGTCAGCATGAGTCCGTCTGCCAGCACCTCTGGCAATTGTTGTGCTCTGCACAACACGTTCATCCCTTGCCTTCACTGAAAGAAGCACACTCCATACAGCTCTGTTGGCTGGCTGGTATTGCACATATGGAACCTCAGCTGCTACAGACCTGCTGTAAGTGATGTGTTTGCCTGCTGGCCTCAGTGGTGCTCACACTGAAAAAAGTCACTGATTACAACCACCTACTCTCACTTCAGCAAATAGTATATATCACAATGGAAATACATATCCTAGTTTTCACCCTAGGTCTAGTAAATCTAAAACTTGCAAAAACGTGTATGGAAACTATGAGCATTTAAAGCTGCAGAGTTCTGTGTGTGTGCTGACCTTTAGGTACTACATGAACAATGCCTGGATTTTGGCTACCAGTAGCCTGTAAGGGAACTGAAAGCAAGTTACTTGTCATGAATAATCCCATCCTTTTTCTGAACTGTGTTGCGCCTTGGACTTTAAGCATCTAATAGAAAGAAGATGGCATTTGGAGGGAAACTACTAGTTTAAAGTAATTAACTTCTTTATTAGTGGCCAGAGCAAGTTGAATTCAGTAGAATTAAATACTGTAAACCTGCTTACATGTAGAGTTTGATCTCTGTGCAGCTGTGACAGAATGAAGCTTAAATTACTCATGATGGAAACCAAAAGATCCTGCCTGGCAGCCACTGCACAAGAGCATCCATCACTACACCAACTAACTGTGGCTGTAAATAAAGCAGATAAAAATTAAGTATATAGAATTTATAAATCTTGTCTAAAGAAGATAAGAAACAATATAATTTGGATTTTGGACAGAACATCCTCTTCCTCCTCATTGCTCTCCCATCCCCAGATAAGCAGCTCTTCAGTGACCACCAGTAATCGATGCCTTTGGTGTTGCATATTCCCCCATGGACTGTACTTGTTGGATCTAAGTACAGTTAAGGATTCAAAAGACGAAGTATAATAAAGTTTGAGCTTCGTTTATGTATTTAATACTGGTAAGAATGTAGGGGAATATTGACAAGAGTTCTAGGAATGAGAAAAGCTTTACTGTTAAATTTACTTTTTTTTTTTTTTTTAAAGACAGTCAAAATTTGACATTGCATCTTCAATTATTTGTGCTTTGCAAGGTCTTGCAGACTTCCTTTCCCACCACATATCTCCATTCTGGGAAGGGAAAAATCCATCTTCTTAAAGAAATAGTTTCCTGCAAGGTTACAGACTCACCACATCCATGATCTGCATGAGGCTGAGTGTGAAATAGACAGTGAGCGGCTGGGAGTCATTCGCAACTGGCCGTTCCAGAGGGTTGTAATTCTTCAGCAGCTCCTTGTACAGCTTCCTTTGGAACTCTCCTTGCAGGGACTCTTTGGGCATAGGAATAGAGAAATCATTAGGATTCTGCGTTGGAAAGTAAGGCTCAGATGTATTTTCTTTTCATTCTATCAGATATTATGTAGCTATTACTTTACACGCTGCATTCTTTGAAAAACACCACCAGAATTCATACAGTTCATCAGCTGCAATGGCAAAATGCTTTGCCAAATGCATTACCTTTTCATCTTTTCATCCCAAGGGGGATTTCCCTTCTTGGCTGGACAGCAACGGTAAACTAAACGCCAGTGACCCTTTGTCAGCATACGCATCCTTTGGTCCAGCAGCAAGTTGTGATGAAGAGGCAGTGCACTGTATTTTGGCACCTGCCCTGGCACAGCTATAACCAGGAGGGCAGAGCACAGGTATGGCAGGGAGCACCAACAAGACAACGGAAGAAAAATGGCTCCTGGCTAGGGCTGAGCCATGCTCCCTGACTGCTTCGGACTGAGAACTCTTCGGGGCAAGTACTCTCTGCTCTGTTCTCTGTGCAGGCAGCTATCAGCAAAGCGTGGGTACTGGATCCCTGGCAAAGATGATAGGTGCTACATTAATGTACGCGATAATATTCAGAGATTTCTATCCTATGAAATCCAGGGAGGATCTTTATTCTGCCATTTTCTATGGAGGGAGAAGGAGCTCTGCACGGATGGAGCAGAGCAGACCGGGCTCAGAGGCAGTTTCAGGAGGAAAGGAAATCTGGGTCAGAGGGGAACAGGTCCTCCGATGTGCCTGCTCCTTTCCCCATTCCAGACACTTTCCTCTCATTTTCGGTCCCGAACTTCCCCCTGTAAAGCAGCAACAGTCTGTGCCCTGCAGCAGCTACGCTGTAAGTGCCCTGGGGGAGTTTGTCTCGCCATCTCCCCGCTTCGTTCCTCTCCCCGGTCCCCTCCCGGCAGCCCGGGGCCGCAGAGCAGCGAGGGGCCGCCAGCCGCCGCGCCCGCTCCCCTGCCCGCCCGTGCCCGCTGCCCCACTCACCGCGCACGAGCCCCGCCGCCGCCAGCAGCCACAGCGTCAGCGCCCGGAGGCCCATTCCGGGAGCCCGGCAGCAGCCGGAGCCGGGAGCCTCCGTCGCCGCCGAGGACCTCTCGCCGCCCGGTCCCCTCCTGCGCCCGCGCGGGGCTCTCCCTGCGGTGCCGGCTCCGGGAGAGCCCGGTGCCGCCCGCTGCTGGGGGATGGCTGCCCTGCCGTGCTCGAAGCGGGAGCGGAGCCGCTAGCGGGAGGTTACCGCGGGCGGCGCGGCGAGCTCCGGCGTTATAGAGACTGGAGCGGGAGCCCCCTCCCCGTG